>NW_024075682.1:0-2260 GCF_014754425.2 Oryx dammah
ATCAGAGAACTCCTGAATTCAGGGAACATTAAGCAATAGGAGCTCATCAAATGCCTCCAAACCTACACTGAAACAAAGCTCCACCCAAGGGCCAACAAGTTCCAGAGCAAGACATATCACACAAATTCTCCAGCAACACAGGAACACACCCCTGAGCTTCAATATACAGGCAGTTCAAAGTTACTCCAAAACTTTAGACGTCTCATAACCCATTACTGGTCACTCCACTGCACTACAGAGAGAAGAAACCCAGCTCCACCCACCAGACCTCCAACACAAGCTTCCCTAACCAGGAAACCTGGACAAGCCACTGATACAACCCTACCCACAGTGAGGAAGCTCCACAATAAAGAGAACTCCACAAATTACCAGAATATAAAAAGGCCATTCCAAACGCAGCAATATAACCAAGATGAAAAGACAGAGGAATACCCAACAGGTAAAGGAGCAGGAGAAATGCCCACCAAACCAGACAAAAGAGGAAGAGATAGGGAATCTACCTGAGAAAGAATTCCAAATATTGATAGTGAAAATGATCCAAAACCTTGAAGTCAAAATGGAATCACAGATAAATACCCTAGAGACAAGGATTGAGAAGATGCAAGAAATGTTCAACAAGGACCTAGAAGAAATAAAAAAGAGTCAATATACAATGAATAATGCAATAAATGAGATCAGAAACACTCTGGAGGCAACAAATAATAGAATAACGGAGGCAGAAGATAGGATTAGTGAAATAGAAGACAGAATGGTAGAAATAAATGAATCAGAGAGGAAAAAAGAAAAACGAATTAAAAGAAATGAGGACAATCTCAGAGACCTCCAGGACAATATGAAACGCTCCAACATTCGAATTATAGGAGTCCCAGAAGAAGAAGACAAAAAGAAAGACCATGAGAAAATCCTTGAGGAGATAATAGTTGAAAACTTCCCTAAAATGGGGAAGGAAATAATCACCCAAGTCCAAGAAACCCAGAGAGTCCCAAATAGGATAAACCCAAGGCGAAACACCCCAAGACACATATTAATCAAATTAACAAAGATCAAACACAAAGAACAATTATTAAAAGCAGCAAGGGAAAAACAACAAATAACACACAAGGGGATTCCCATAAGGATAACAGCTGATCTCTCAATAGAAACTCTTCAGGCCAGGAGGGAATGGCAAGACATACTTAAAGTGATGAAAGAAAATAACCTACAGCCCAGATTACTATACCCAGCAAGGATCTCATTCAAATACGAAGGAGAAATCAAAAGCTTTACAGACAAGCAAAAGCTGAGAGAATTCAGCACCACCAAACCAGCTCTCCAACAAATTCTAAAGGATACTCTCTAGACAGGAAACACAAAAAAGGAGTATAAACCCGAACCCAAAATAATAAAACAAATGGCAACGGGATCATACTTATCAATAATTACCTTAAACGTAAATGGATTGAATGCCCCAACCAAAAGGCAAAGACTGGCCGATTGGATACAAAAACAAGAACCCTCTATATGCTGCTTACAAGAGACCCACCTCAAAACAAGGGACACATACAGACTGAAAGTGAAGGGTTGGAAAAAGATATTCCATGCAAATAGAGACCAAAAGAAAGCAGGAGTGGCAATACTCATATCCGATAAGATAGACTTTAAAACAAAGGCGGTGAAAAGAGACAAAGAAGGCCACTACATAATGATCAAAGGATCAATCCAAGAAGAAGATATAACAATTATAAATATATATGCACCCAATATAGGAGCACCGCAATATGTAGGACAAATGCTAACAAGTATGAAAGAGGAAATTAACAACAACACAATAATAGTGGGAGACTTTAATACCCCACTCACACATATGGACAGATCAACTAAACAGAAAATTAACAAAGAAACGCAAACTTTAAATGATACATTAGACCAGTTAGACCTAATTGATATCTATAGGACATTTCACCCCAAAGCAATGAATTTCACCTTTTTCTCAAGTGCTCATGGAACCTTCTCAAGGATAGATCACATCCTGGGCCATAAATATAACCTTGATAAATTCAAAAAAATCGAAATCATTCCAAGCATCTTTTCTGACCATAATGCACTAATATTAGATCTCAATTACAGGAGGAAACCTATTAAAAATTCCAACATATGGAGGCTGAACAACACGCTTCTGAATAACCAACAAATCACAGAAGAAATCAAAAAAGAAATCAAAATATGCATAGAAACTAATGAAAATGAAAACACAACAACCCAAAACCTGTGGGACACTATA
>NW_024075683.1:0-1164 GCF_014754425.2 Oryx dammah
GAGGACTAGTGACTCCAGGCAAAGTATTATGCAGAACTCCATCCAGTGGACAAACATATGCAGAATGGCAGTTTTTGAAGTAGAAGTGAGAGATGAAATCAGTGAAAAAAAATGTTTAAAATTAATGGCTTAAAACTATCCAAGCTAGATGAGAGGTTACATATCAAGGGTGGTTTAGAACGCCACAAAAGGATCTTTCAAGATACAGATGTTGTGACACAATGTAGTCAAATCGCTGAAATACTGAGGGAAAGAGGAAATGATTAAAGCTGCAAGAGAGAAGTGGCTTATCACGTACAATGGATCTTCAACGAGGTGAAAAGCAAATTTCACATCAGAGACCAGGGGGCCAGAAGATATTGGGATGACTGAATTAAGTCCTACATGGAAGATTTCAACCAGGAAAGCAATGTACAGAAAAAGTCGTCTTCAGTGAAGCTCAAATTAAGACTTTCCTAGATAAACAATAGTCAAAGGAGTTTATTCCTTGGAGACGTGCCGCATATGAAACGTAAAGGGGATCCTTTAAGATGACTGTTCAAACACTGGACAGTAACTCAAAGCCATAGGAATGTATAAAGAACAGTGGTCAGGAGAAGAACAAGGTGGTGGACGTGGAGTACGTCTCTCTCCACAGATGCATCAGGAACACACCTTCAGAGACAGAAGGGCATGCAGAACACCAGCTGAGAATGGAGAGGAGGACCTGACCAGCGGAAAATAATATACAGAACCACGCAGAACACAGATGATGGACAGCGACACAGCTGACCGGTGGCAGCTCCAACCAAAAGACACACTGGCTGAATGGATACAAACACAAGACCCATATATACTCGGTCCACCAGAATCCCACTTCAGACCTAAAGACACAGGTAGACTGAAAGTGAGAGGATGGAAAAATACATTCCAGTGAGAGCTTTACTTCTTTTCCTGTCTGGATTCCTTTTATTTCTTTCTCTTCTCTGATTGCTATAGCTAGGACTTCCAGAACGATGTTGAATAATAGTGGTGAAAGTGGACACCCTTGTCTTGTTTCTGATCTTAGGGGGAATGCTTTCAGTTTTTCACCATTGAGAATAATGTTTGCTGTAGGCTTCTCATATGTGGCCTTTACTATGTTGAGGTAGGTTCCTTGTATGCCCATTTTCTGAAGAGTTGTCA
>NW_024075683.1:1174-2259 GCF_014754425.2 Oryx dammah
CCAATTGCTTGAAGTGAAGGAAATGAGATGATAGGCTAATTGTTGGTGGAATTAATAAAGAAGGTTATCCAGACTAAAATGGGCTTCCCTGGTGGCTTATACGGGAAGAGCGCCTGCAGTGCAGTAGACACGGGTTCGATCCTTGGGTCAGGATGATCCCCTGGAGTAGCGAATGGCACCCACTCCAGGAGTCTTGCTTGGGAAATCCCATGGACAGAGTAGCCTAGTGAGCTCAAGTCCGTGGTGTCACAAAGAGTCGGACACCGCTGAACGACTAGGACAGCAGGCGATGATGGCCACTCACAGGCCACACGCAGACTGAGGGGGTCGCTTCTGCTGGAGCTGCCCCTGTTGAAGGCCTCACACTGATAATCCCCGGCGTCCTCTCTGCTGACGGGGTCTATGGTGAGGGTACTGTTGTCTGAGGACAGTGTCATCCTCTCTGCGAGGAGGAGCCTCTGGCCTTTGAAGAACCAGCGTATGGAGACCCCAGTCTCATCTGTGAGGCAGGTCAGGACCACGGGGCCCTCGTGTTCTGTGACTGTGGCGTTGCTGGCTCGGAGGGAGGGCTGTGCCACTGGGGCTGTGTAGAGACAGAGGGGTGACTGCTGAGAGTGGGTCAGGGCCTGGGCCTTGCTCCCTCCGCAGTCTCGGGGCCCAGTGACCTCTGTAAAGGTGACTGTGAGGAAGGCCCTGGGTCTTTGTTCAGGTGACAACGGGAAAGAGACGATCGCACATCTCCTCTGAGCCCCAGATCACGCCAGGGGGACCCTTGCCTGGTCACTGGGACAACACTCTAGTACTGGACAGCTCTGTGCTATCAGCCCTGGGAACCTTGGTTTTCTGACTGTGGTGCCATCCAGGCCAGTCAGGGAATGCGGGACCTGAGAGTACATGTTGTGATTGGGGACAGAGAGCCTGGGCGCATTGCCGGGGCCGCACACTGACAAGCCGGGAGCGTGTGTGGCTGGGTGAGAGGCTGCGTGGCAGGAGAGCTTGAGGTTCCCCTCTGGGTGGTCAGAGGAGTCTGAGGGGGACGTGGTGGGGCGTCCGGACCATTTGGAGCAAAGAGCAGAAAGCCACAC
>NW_024075684.1:0-2259 GCF_014754425.2 Oryx dammah
TCCATGTTCCCTGCAGTTCAGTTCAGTTCAGTCACTAAGTCATGTCCGACTCTTTGCGACCCCATGAATCGCAGCACACCAGGCCTCCCTGTCCATCACCATCTCCCAGAGTTCACTCAGATTCACATCCATCTAGTCAGTGATGCCATCCAGCCATCTCATCCTCTGTCGTCCCCTTCTCCTCCTGCTCCCAATCCCTCCCAGCGTCAAAGTCTTTTCCCATGAGTCAATTCTTCACAGAAGGTAGCCAAAGTACTGGAGCTTCAGCTCTAGCATCATTCCTTCCAAAGTAATCCCAGGGTTGATCTCCTTCAGAATGGACTGGTTGGATCTCCTTGCAGTCCAAGGGACTCTCAAGAGTCTTCTCCAACACTACAGTTCAAAAGCATCAATTCTTCGATGCTTAGCCTTCTTCACAGTCCAACTCTCACATCCATACATGACTACTGGAAAAACCATAGCCTTAACTAGATGGACCTTAGTCGGCAAAGTAACGTCTCTGCTTTTGAATATACTATCTAGGTTGGTCATAACTTTTCTTCCAAGGAGTAAGTGTCTTTTAATTTCATGGCTGCAATCACCATCTGCAGTGATTTTGGAGCCCCAAAATAAAGTCTGACACTGTTTCCCCATCTATTTGCCATGAAGTGATGGAACCATATACCATGATCTTTGTTTTCTGAATGTTGAGCTTTAAGCCAACTTTTTCACTCTCCTCTTTCACTTTCATCAAGAGGCTTTTTAGTTCCTCTTCACTTTCTGCCATAAGGGTGGTGTCATCTGCATATCTGAGGTTATTGATATTTCTCCTAGCAATCTTGATTTCAGCTTGTGTTTCTTCCAGTCCAGTGTTTCTCATGATATACTCTGCATATAAGTTAAATAAGCAGGGTGACAATAGACAGCCTTGACGTACTCCTTTTCTTATTTGGAACCCGTCTGTGTTTCCATGTCCATTTCGAACTGTTGCTTCTTGACCTGCGTACAGATTTCTCAAGAGGCAGGTTAAGTGGTCTGGTATTCCCATCTCTCTCAGAATTTTCCACAGTTGATTGTGATCCAACAGTCAAAGACTTTGGCATAGTCAATAAAACAGAAATAGATGCTTTTCTGGAATTCTCTTACTTTCTCCATGATACAGCAGATGTTCGCAATTTGATCTCTGGTTCCTCTGCCTTTTCTAAAACCAGCTTGAACATCAGGAATTTCACGGTTCATGTATTGCTGAAGCCTAGCTTGGAGAATTTTGAGCATTACTTTACTAGCATGTGAGATGAGTGCAATTGTGCTGGAGTTTTAACATTCTTTGGGATTGCCTTTCTTTGGGATTCAAATGAAAACTGACCTTTTCCAGTCCTGTGGCCACTCCTGAGTTTTCCAAATTTGCTGGCATATTGAGTACAGCACTTTCACAGCATCATCTCTCAGGTTTTGAAATAGCTCAACTGGAATGCCATCACCTCCACTAGCTTTGTTCGTAGTGATGCTTTCTAAGGCCCACTTGACTTCACATTACAGGATGTCTGGCTCTAGGTGAGTGATCACACCATCGTGATTATTCGGGTCATGAAGATCTTTTTTGTACAGGTCTTCTGTGTATTCTTGCCACCTCTTCTTAATATCTTCTGCTTCTGTTAGGTCCATACCATTTCTGTCGTTTATGGAGCCCATCTTTGCATGAAATGTTCCCTTGGTGTCTCTAATTTTCTTGAAGAGATCTCTAGTCTTTCCCATTCTGTTGTTTTCCTCTATTTCTTTGCATTGGTCACTGAAGAAGGCTTTCCTATCTCTTCTTGCTATTCTTTGGAACTCTGCATTCAGATGCTTATATCTTTCCGTTTCTCCTTTGCTTTTCACTTCTCTTCTTTTCACAGCTATTTGTAAGACCTCCCCAGACAGCCATTTTTCTTTTTTGCATTTCTTTTCCATGGGGATGGTCTTGATCCCTGTCTCCTGTAAAATGTCATGAACCAGAACTAACACCTAAAAAAGATGTCCTTTTCATTATAGGGGACTGGAATGCAAAAATAGAAGTCAAGAAACACCTGGAGTAACAGGCAAATTTGTCATTGGAATGTGTAATGAAGCAGGGCCAAGACTAATATAGTTTTGCCAAGAAAATGCACTGATCATAGCAATCACCCTCTTCCAACAAAACAAGAGGAAACTCTGCACATGGACATCACTAGATGGTCAACACCGAAATCAGAGTGATTATATTCTTTGCAGCCAAAGATGGAGAAGCTCTATACAGTCAAC
>NW_024075685.1:0-2258 GCF_014754425.2 Oryx dammah
AGGCAGACATAGTATTGTGAAGGAAAATTTCTTTACAAAGCACTTAACTAGTTTCTTCACAGTGTCAACGCAAGTTGGCCTGTATTTTAACATAAAAAAGCCAAAATTAATACATAGGTTGGAATTAAGAATACTACTTTGCCTAATGTATCAAAAATGCCAACCGTTATGTTAAGGATTAAGCTTGATTTATGTCCATTCCTCCACTCAGAAAACATACACAGAGCATCTATGGAAAGCCAAGAATAGCAAGAAATTAATAACTTAAGCTCTAAATGTCACAGTTCATACTTCAATAAAAATTTTGTTCTAAACCTAAAAATACATATTAAATTAAAGGGATACTATAAATAATATTGACAAAATAGTTTCAGAAATTTGAAAATTTCACCAAAGATTGCTCTACCTGATTCAGATCATTTCTCACAGTCTTCAGTTCCATTTCTAGTGCTCTGAGAGTGAGTTCAGGTTGCTGTTTCATTTCAACTTCTTTACTGTATTGGTCTTCTTTTCTTCTTAACTGCTCCCTAATTTTTTCATACAACATATCAGCATTTCTTCTCTTCTCTTCTTCTTGCTTTAAGGCGAATCCGCAAAATTTATACAGTTCTTCTTAGAAAATCATGAGATTATCCACTGCTACAATAACTTTCATTTCCTCTACATAATGTTTAAAATGGCAAAATGGGAGAAAATATAATGAAAAACACTTAATAATTCTCACAGTTTTCATGCAGAGGGTTAAGAATAAAACTGCATCCATTTTTTTTTCTGTCTTGAGAAAAATGACTACTGTATACATCTGTGCATGGGAATGTAAAGTAATATAAACTTCAAATATAGAGCAAAGATCTTTTTTAAGTTCTCATACTTTGACCAAATAATACAGTACTATTAAAGAAAATGTATTTAAAATAATTAGAAAGGTAGAAAGGAATTTATAGAAAAAATGTTTCTTGTAGTATTAAATATAATACAGAAAAGTGAAAAAACAACGGAAAGTCAATTTGCTAAATAATTAATAAGGTTTCCATTATGGTGGACTTCTGTATGGTCATGAAAATGATGATTTGGAAAAACATACATTAAGTTATTAGAAGCATTCACTGTTAAGAACCTGCTCTATTATTTCCAAGAATTTCACACTCCACAATACTAGTAACACTTTCTCCTCTGTAAAATCCTAGAGGATAAGCTAGTCCTTATAACATGTCTACGTCTCTGCAGTATTAAAGGAAATAATAGTTCAAATATTTCTCTAAAAGCGAGGTGTACAGTACCTCAACCTGCCGAGCTCTCATTCCCACTCCACTTTCTGATGCTCTGTGATTTCACTTCTTTGGTTTCTGACAGCTCTTTCTGTAGCCCATGAACCTTACTTTCCATTTTTTTAATCTTTTCTCTAAGCAGTTCACTGAGGCTTTTTTTTTTAAGTTCTACTAATCTTTCATATGAAAGAATCGTATCACAGATTTTCAACAAGCTAACAGAATCTGCATAATGAAGAAAACAAAGATAAAAACAAAAAAAAAATTTATGTGAGTAATTTTTGAGTATAAAGGACTGTGCCTTTCATGTTCACGTATCCACACATTGAACAAATATTAAGTGTCTATAATGTGGAAGACATTATTCTAAGCTCTGCAGATGAAACAGACTCCCCTGGCTCTTGTTTAGCTTGAAGTCTAGTAGAAGAGAAAGATAAATAAAATAATTATGAACTCAGAAGGATACTCTAAGAAAAGAGAGTTCTATGATCACATAACAGAACTTGACATAGACTGGGTCCAGGAAAGATTTCCCTGGGGAAGAGATGTCACACTGAGAAATGAAGGATGAGCAGGAAGGAGGAAGTAGAGTAGGAGGAACAACCCTGTGGACAGTCGCCAGCTGCCATGTGTTTTAACCAAGACAGAGTGAACAGCTACTGATTTACCTTCCTGAGTGGAGCGAGCAAAAACAACGCCGACAAAATACATTAAACAATGATTTTCATGACAAAGGACTTCAGGGAACGGAAGACAATGATCCTGGAAACACACGAGGTTAGCCTAAGGAACGCCCCAGCTCACTGCCTTGAGAGAATTTCCAGGCCTTGACACGAGGAGAAGGAATGAAAGCTGAGTCAGCCAGACTCCCTGACAGGAGGTGATGAAGCTGACAGTCTGGTGAAACCAAAGTGGGCAGAGATCACAGATCAGAACCGCAGAGAGGAGAGCGGAACAGAGAGGAAAAGGACCCTGGAGATCTGAGGAGGA
>NW_024075686.1:0-2258 GCF_014754425.2 Oryx dammah
TCCATCGAGTCAGTGATGCCATCCAGCCATCTCATCCTCTGTCGTCCCCTTCTCCTCCTGCTCCCAATCCCTCCCAGCCTCAAAGTCTTTTCCCATGAGTCAATTCTTCACATGAGGTGGCCAAAGTACTGGAGTTTCAGCTTTAGCATCATTCCTTCCAAAGTAATCCCAGGGCTGATCTCCTTCAGAATGGACTGGTTGGATCTCCTTGCAGTCCAAGGGACTCTCAAGAGTCTTCTCCAACACTACAGTTCAAAAGCATCAATTCTTCGATGCTTAGCCTTCTTCACAGTCCAACATCCATACATGACTACTGGAAAAACCATAGCCTTAACTAGATGGACCTTAGTCGGCAAAGTAACGTCTGTGCTTTTGAATATACTATCTAGGTTGGTCATAACTTTTCTTCCAAGGAGTAAGTTTCTTTTAATTTCATGGCTGCAGTCACCATCTGCAGTGATTTTGGCGCCTCCCAAAATAAAGTCTGACACTGTTTCCACTGTTTCCCCATCTATTTGCCATGAAGTGATGGGACCAAATACCATGATCTTCGTTTTCTGAATGTTGAGTTTTAAGCCAACATTTTCACTCTCCTCTTTCACTTTCATCAAGAGGCTTTTGAGTTCCTCTTCACTTTCTGCCATAAGGGTGGTGTCATCTGCATATCTGAGGTTATTGATATTTCTCCTAGCAATCTTGATTTCAGCTTGTGTTTCTTCCAGTCCAGTGTTTCTCATGATATACTCTGCATATAAGTTAAATAATAAAGGTGACAATATACAGCCTTGACATACTCCCTTCCTTATTTGGACCCCGTCTGTTTTTCCCTGTCCATTTCGAACTGTTGCTTCCTGATCTGCGCACAGATTTCTCAAGAGGCAGGTGGTCTGGTATTCTCATCTCTCTCAGAATTTTCCACAGTTGATTGTGATCCACACAGTCAAAGGCTTTGACAGTCAATAAAACAGAAATAGATGCTTTTCTGGAATTCTCTTACTTTCTCCATGATCCAGCAGATGTTGGCAATTTGATCTCTGGTTCCTCTGCCTTTTCTAAAACCAGCTTGAACATCAGGAATTTCACGGTTCATGTATTGCTGAAGCCTGGCTTGGAGAATTTTGAGCATTACGTTACTAGCTTGTGAGATGAGTGCAACTGTGCGGTAGTTTGAGCATTCTTTGGCATTGCCTTTCTTTGGGATTCAAATGAAAACTGACCTTTTGCAGTCCTGTGGCCACTGCTGAGTTTTCCAAGTTTGCTGGCATATTGAGTGCAGCACTTTCACAGCATCATCTTTCAGGATTTGAAATAGCTCAACTGGAATGCCATCACCTCCACTAGCTTTGTTCATAGTGATGCTTTCTAAGGCCCACTTGACTTCACATTAAAGGATGATCACACCATCTTGATTACTCAGGTCGTGAAGATCTTTTTTGTACAGGTCTTTTGTGTATTCTTGCCACCTCTTCTTAATATATTCTGCTTCTGTTAGGTCCATACAATTTCTGTCATTTATCGAGCCAATCTTTGCATGAAATGTTCCCTTGGTATCTCTAATTTTCTTGAAGAGATCTCTAGTCTTTCCCATTCTGTTGTTTTCCTCTATTTCTTTGCATTGGTCACTGAAGAAGGCTTTCCTATCTCTTCTTGCTATTCTTTGGAACTCTGCATTCAGATGCTTATATCTTTCCTTTTCTCCTTTGCTTTTTGCTTCTCTTCTTTTCACAGCTATTTGTAAGGCCTCCCCAGACAGCCATTTTGCTTTTTTGCATTTCTTTTCCATGGGGATGGTCTTGATCCCTGTCTCCTGTAAAATGTCACAAACCAGAACTAACACCTAAAAAAGATGTCCTTTTCATTATAGTGGACTGGAATGCAAAAATATGAAGTCAAGAAACACCTGGAGTAACAGGCAAATTTGGCATTGGAATGTGGAATGAAGCAGGGCCAAGACTAATATAGTTTTGCCAAGAAAATGCACTCTAGCAATCACCCTCTTCCAACAAAACAAGAGGAAACTCTGCACATGGACACCACTAGATGGTCAACACCGAAATCAGATTGATTATATTCTTTGCAGCCAAAGATGGAGAAGCTCTATACAGTCAACAAAAGCAAGACCAGGACGTGACTGTGCCTCAGGTCATGAACTCCTTATTATCAAATTCAAACTTAAGTTGAACAAGTAGGGAAAACCGCTAGACCATGTTTCCTTAGTTAAACGTATAATTTAAAACATCCATAAAATCCTACCTCCT
>NW_024075687.1:0-2257 GCF_014754425.2 Oryx dammah
AGTGACTCAACCTCTCTGAGCCTCAGTCTCCTCTATGATCCAATGGATATAATAATACTACCACAATACTCTGTATGGTTGTGAGGATTCAGTGGATTGATGGTACATAGTAAATGCTCAAACATGTTAGCTATTTTGGTTGTTTTTCCAACTATTGTCAACACCAAAGCCAGAGTAGTCTAATAACTCCTCTTAAGTCATATCCCTCCTCTGCTTAGAGAGCTTCCCTGATGGCTCAGTGGGTAAAGAATCCCGCCTACAATGCAAGAGCCACAGGAGACTCGAGTTCGATCCTTGGGTCAGGAAGATACCCTGGAGAAAGAAATGGTAGCCCACTACAGTATTCTTGCCTTGGCATTGTCTTTCTTTGGAATTGGAATGAAAACTGACCTTTTCCAGTCCTGAGGCCACTGCTGACTTTTCCAAATTTGCTGGCATATTGAGTGCAGCACTTTCACAGCATCATCTTTCAGGATTTGAAATAGCTCAACTGGAATTCCATCACCTCCACTAGCTTTGTTCGTAGTGATGCTTTCTAAGGCCCACTTGACTTCATATTCCAGGATGTCTGGCTCTAGGTGAGTGATCACACCATCGTGATTATCTGGGTTGTGAAGCTCTTTTTTGTACAGTTCTTCTGTGTATTCTTGCCACCTCTTCTTAATATCTTCTGCTTCTGTTAGGTCCATACCATTTCTGTCCTTTATCAAGCCCATCTTTGCATGAAATGTTCCCTTGGTATCTCTAATTTTCTTGAAGAGATCTCTAGTCTTTCCCATTCTATTATTTTCCTCTGTTTCTTTGCACTGATCACTGAGGGAGGCTTTCTTGTCTCTCCTTGTTATTCTTTGGAACTCTGCATTCAAATGGGAATATCTTTCCTTTTCTCCTTTGCTTTTTGCTTCTCTTCTTTTCACAGCTATTTGTAAGGCCTCCTCAGGCAGCCATTTTGCTTTTTTGCATTTCTTTTTCTTGGGGATAGTCTAGCTCCCTGTCTCCTGTACAATGTCATAAACCTCTGTCCATAGTTCATCAGGCACTCTGTCTCTCAGATCTAGTCCTTTAAATCTATTTCTCACTTCCACTGTGTAATCATAAGGGATTTGATTTAGGTCATACCTGAATGGCCTAGTGGTTTTCCCTACTTTCTTTAATTTCAGTCTGAATTTGGCAATAAGGAGTTCATGATCTGAGCCACAGTCAGCTCCCAGTCTTCTCTTTGCTGACTATAAAGCTTCTCCATCTTTGGCTGCAAAGAATATAATCAATCTGATTTCAGTGTTGACCTGGTGATGTCCACGTGTAGAGCCTTCTCTTGTGTTGTTGGAAGAGGGTGTTTGCTATGACCAGTGCATTCTCTTGGCAAAACTCTATGAGCATTTGCTCTGCTTCTTTCTGTACTCCAAAGACAAATTTGCCTGTTACTCCAGGTGTTTCTTGATTTCCTGCTTTTGCATTCCAGTCTTCTATAATAAAAAGGACATCTTTTTTGGGTGTTAGTTCTAGAGGGTCTTGTAGGTCTTGATAAAACCCTTCAACTTCAGCTTCTTCAGCATTGCTGGCTGGCTTGGATTACTGTGACATTGAATGGTTTGCATTAGAAACAAACAGAGATCATTCTGTCATTTTTGAGACTGCATCCAAGTACTGCATTTCAGACCCTTTTGTTGACCATGATGCCTGCTCCATTTCTTCTAAGGGATTCTTGCCCACAGTAGTACATATAATGGTCATCTGAGTCAAATTGACCCATTCCAGTCCATTTTAGTTTTCTGATTCCTAAAATGTTGACATTCACTCTTGCCATCTCCTGTTTGATCACTTCCAATTTGCCTTGATTCATGGACCTAACATTCCAGGTTCCTAGTGGAGGTGATGGAATTCCAATTGAGGTATTTCAAATCCTGAAAGATGATGCTGTGAAAGTGGTGCACTCAATATGCCAGCAAATTTGGAAAACTCAGCAGTGGCCACAGGACTGGAAAAGGTCAGTTTTCATTCCAATCCTAAAGAAAGGCAATGCCAAAGAATGCTCAAACTACCACACAATTGCACTCATCTTACACGCTAGTAAAGTAATGCTCAAAATTCTCCTCAGCAATACGTGAACCATGAACTTCCAGATGTTCAAGCTGGTTTTAGAAAAGGCAGAGGAACCAGAGATCAAATTGCCAACATCCGCTGGATCATCGAAAAAGCAAGAGAGTTCTAGAAAAACATCTATTTCTGCTTTATTGACTATGTCAAAACCTTTGAC
>NW_024075688.1:0-569 GCF_014754425.2 Oryx dammah
AAGGTCCCGCCGCAACTCGAGAAAATCCAGGAGGTTCTCCTCTCCAGGCGAGATGAGGCCCTTTTCCGATGAGGTGTCTCCAGACAAATCACCCCTTCCCTCTTGAAATTAGAAACGGTCTTTTACACCCTTGCTGCAACTCAAGAAGTTTCCCGACATACCCGCCTCCACTCGAGAGGAACACCAAGGGTCCCGCCCACATCAAGAGGAGCCCCGTTTCCTCCTCATAGCTCCAAATGAGGGTTCTTTTCCCTGCTTCGTCGGGAAAGGATTGCCGGCTTTCCTGTCACGTCTCGGAGGAGGCACTCTCCACAGGAAAGTCGAGAGGAACTCCAGGGGTCGTGCCACCATTCCCAATGTGCACAAAATGTCTCAGTCCACACCAGAAGAACCTGATTTCCCTGCACTTCCTCGACATGCATGCCGAGGATCGACTCACACCACCTTGGAGCTTGTGACAGCTCTGTTGGAAAGCCTCGTGGGAAAGCCTCGTGGGAAAGCCTCCAAAGAATGCCACAGATCCCTGTATCAAGGCGACGGGAAGCCGGCCACGACTGCTTCAGCTTGTG
>NW_024075688.1:669-1205 GCF_014754425.2 Oryx dammah
TCTAGGGGTCGTGCCACCATTCCCAATGTGCACAAAATGTCTCAGTCCACACCAGAAGAACCTGATTTCCCTGCACTTCCTCGACATGCATGCCGAGGATCGACTCACACCACCTTGGAGCTTGTGACAGCTCTGTTGGAAAGCCTCGTGGGAAAGCCTCGTGGGAAAGCCTCCAAAGAATGCCACAGATCCCTGTATCAAGGCGACGGGAAGCCGGCCACGACTGCTTCAGCTTGTGAGGAAAGCGGACGTGCATGTCCCCACTCGAGACGAGGACTGACTCCCCGGTGGAGCCTCCAGAAGGACCCCAAGATCCATGTAAGCACTGGAGGGGAAAACTCGATTCCGTCATACGCTCCACATGAGGTCTTAGGCCCCGGCACCAACTGCAGAGGAATCCCGACATGCCACTCGCAAATCGCATGGAGATTGGCCTTTCCTGAGGCCACAAGGGAGGGTCCCAGAGGTCCCCGTCGTAACTCGAAAAGGTCCCGCCGCAACGCGAGAAAATCCAGGAGGTTCTCCCCTCCAGGCGA
>NW_024075688.1:1305-2256 GCF_014754425.2 Oryx dammah
GCTGCAACTCAAGAAGTTCCCCGACATACCCGCCTCCACTCAAGAGGAACACCTAGGGTCCCGCCCACATCAAGAGGAGCCCCGTTTCCTCCTCATAGCTCGAGATGAGGCTTCCTTTCCCTGCTTCTTCGGGAAAGGCTCCCGATTTTCCTGTTACATCTCGGAGGAGGCACTCTCCACAGGAAAGTCGAGAGGAACTACAGGGGTCGTGCCACCATTCCCAATGTGCACAAAATGTCTCAGTCCACACCAGAAGAACCTGATTTCCCTGCACTTCCTCGACATGCATGCGGAGGATCGACTCACACCACCGTGGAACGTGTGACATCCCTGCTGGAAAGCCTCGTGGGAAAGCCTCGGGGGAAAGCCTCCATAGAATGCCACATATCCCTGTATCAAGGCGACGGGAAGCCTGCCACGACTGCTTCAGCTTGTGAGGAAAGCGGACGTGAATGTCCCCACTCGAGACGAGGACTGACTCCCCGGTGGAGCCTCGAGAAGTACCCCAAGATCCATGTAAGCACTGGAGGGGAATCCTCAGGTTCCGTCATAGGCTCCACATGAGGTCTTAGGGCCCGGCACCGACTGCAGAGGAATCCCGACAGTCCACTCCCAAATCGTATGGAGATTGGCCTTTCCTGAGGCCACAAGGGAGGGTCCCAGAGGTCCCCGTCGTAACTCGAGAAGGTCCCGCCGCAACTCGAGAGAATCCATGAGGTTCTCCCCTCCAGGCGAGATGAGGCACTTTTCCGCTGAGGCGTCTCCATACAAATCACCCCTTCCCTCTTGAACTTCGAAATGGTCCTTTACACCCTTGATGCAACTGAAGAAATTCCCCGACATACCCGCCTCCACTCGAGAGGAACACCGAGGGTCCCGCCCACATCAAGATAAGCCTCGTTTCCTCCTCATAGCTCGAGATGAGGGTTCCTTTCCCTGCTTCGTCGGGAA
>NW_024075689.1:0-2255 GCF_014754425.2 Oryx dammah
TTCCTTGTGAACCAAGTTATTCAGCCTCTTTTCTCCACTATTTCTTCTGACTACGCTATTCTTCATAATCTGTTTATATTTCTAATTAAATAGTCCTTTCCCAGATGCTGACTCCATCCCCAATTTGAATTCCCTGGATCCACCAGGGCTGGACCTTGGCATCTCCTGTTTTTTCTTGAGTTGTGGCAGGAAAATTGGGGTTCCTCTCGAGTTACTGCCTCCTCTTGAGGTGCCACAGGAATGCCGGGATCCCTTTCCCAACAAAGCAGGGAAATGTGCAGGTCCAGCCCTGGTGCACCCAGGTTAATTCTAAGGGGAGATGGAGTAAGCGAGGAAAAAATTACTTATTTAGAAATATAAAAAGAGATTAGGAATAAATAGTATAGTAGGAAAATTAGTGGAGAAAAGAGGCTGAATAACTTGGTTCACAAGGAAAACTAATAAAACCTCAAGACAAGAGGTTTGCACCATTTAGGTTAGGCCACCGGCATCCACTTGAATAGCAGAGGCTGCCCACCCTTGGGCTCCCTCTCGGGTGGGTCTTAGAAGCCAGGGAAAAAAGTAGACGTGGTGAGCCACCCTGCTCCAGATGGGAATTCTGCCTGAAAAGGAGAGGGAAGGAGAGGGAGAAACAGAGAGACAGGAAGTCGACACGGGGAGAGCCAGATTTCCGAGAAACCAGTTCGAGAAACTGGTCTGAGAAACTGGTCCATCTTTTATTGTCCAGAAAAGCTTTTCATACTTTTGATTGTGCATAGAGATCAATGGATAATACAAAATCATGCAGTGTCAGCAGCCCTGACTCTTATCTAGACCAGGCTTTCTCTCTGCATACCTAGTTGTATACACAAGTCTTAGGTGATTTACTTCATCTCCTGGCCAAAAGGCCAATTAGCATTTTATGGCCCTTTTCTGATAAGGGTCTGTCAACCAGAAAACTTAGAAGTGTTGTTCTTTCCAAAGTTTGGTACCACTCTCAGAAAGCACTAAATAAAGTTAGATTGTTACATAGCAAGGACACAAAAATTTATAACAACGGAAGAGGAATACAGTGATGTATAACAAAGAGAAAATTCATTAACTCAAAAGTCTAGTGTTCCTAACATCAAAACTACTATATTCCTATTTCTGCATCCCGATTACATTGATTAATATCGTCCCAGGTGCCTAAAAGATAAAGGATATGGAGGGCTGGCGGCAAACATTAACTGAACAATGGAACCCTTCACCAAAATAATTCTTAGCTAAAAGAGGCTCTATGTCTATAAGATGTTTAAAGCTTCGTGCACCTCACAGTTGGGGGGCTGTAAACAATCACAAGTTGTAAAAGTCTCCAACTGTCAGGCAAGTTAAAAGGCCATCAGAGGGTTATAAACTGAGACATTCCTTTCATATGAAGGAGACTGTTGGAGCTTTAAGTTAACTTTTTCCAGAGAAATGTGGTCACGATAGCCCCCTGTAATGTTCAGAAGGGTATAGTATATCAGACAGTAAACAAACAGATTTTGGTTACGCGGTAGATGCTCAGACAGAAGACCACTTGAGACTTGACACGACTTGCCCATCAAGTCTCTCCGCATGAACTTGTCATGGTTGGGATCTCCTGTGCTGGCTCCTGGCAAGGAGATTCAACCCTCAAAGAGAAATGATGCCTTTTTTGCGAGGCGGCATCTCGAGAGAAATCCCATCTTCCGTCTTGAGCCTCAAAAGGGTCCTTGACACCCTTGATGCAACTCAAAAAGTCCCCTGACATATACGACTCCACTCGAGAGGAACACCGAGTGTCCTGCCACAACTCAAGAAGAGCCCAGATTTTCCCTCCTCATCTCGAAAAAAGGGTCCATTTCCCTGCTTCCTCAGGAAAGGAATCCCGGCATTTCTGTCGCACAGCAAGAGGAGTCTGTCTCAACTTGAAAGTCGAGAGCAACACCAGGGGCCGTGCCACCATTCCAAAAAGCACCGATGTCCCAATGCACTCCAGATACACCTGATTCCCCTGCACTGACTCGACTGTCACCCCGAATATCGACTCACAACACATGGCACGTGTGACAGCCCTGTGGCACCTCGAGAGGAAGCCACAGATCCCTATGTCAACAAGACAGGAAGTGTGACACTGTTGTTACAGCACGAGAGGACAGCGGACTTGCATGTCTCCACATGAGATGAGGCCAAACTCCCCTGTTTCCATAGAAACTGCGAGATACCTGTCAGAACTGGAGAGCAAACCTGAGGTTACGTTTCAGATCCAGATG
>NW_024075690.1:0-2255 GCF_014754425.2 Oryx dammah
ATTTGCTTGGAAATCTGCCTTTCTTCAAGATTCATGTCCATCATTTTATGGCCTGGGATGACTCACCTGCTGCCAATGTTATCTCAATGCATGCTGTGGGTGAGGGGCCTGGTGCCATTCTCTGAGACATTGTCTTTCTTTCATTAGCAGACTGCTAGTGGCTGTATAACATCTGGCTAAAGACTAGCAGGGGGTACTCTTTCTTCCCCCTTCTGATATCTATGTCAGCAGCTTTCTCTATCTCTTTTTATACTTTAATACAACTTTTCAACACAAAACCTCTGAGCCATCAAGCTTCGTCACTTGCCCTGGATTGGATTCTCCTCTGGAGGCCAAAAATGCTGGCATCTTTTGTGGTTTAGCAACCGCCTTTCAGCCTTTTGTAATTCATATTGAATCTTCATTTCAGATTGAAGATGCATTCCGTGGTATTGCCAACTGGAGTCTTTTCATCGCTCTGGAGTATCTGTCCATGTCTTTAGGGTATTTTTCAGCAATCATGTATAATTTCCAGTGTGCCAGTCTTGTCATCCTCATTACACCCATGGCAGAGTCTTTTATTCATGTTGACATGGTTGAAAGGGAATTGTTTGTTTAAATTCCTGTTCAGATTGTTATTTGCTAGTGTATACAGATAACACAGTGTCATCATTCATTTTTATCAGTTTGGACAGCTTGATCGTTGTCTTTAGTTTCTTTCATTTCTCATAATTTAAGATGACCCTGGCACATATATGTACAGTCTCACCCCTAGTCTCAGTCATTCCTTCAAAGAACAGTCCTCTTTTTTTAACATTACATTATTTTTGACTATGCTGGGTCTTTATTGCTAGTTTGTCTAGTTGTAGGGAGCAGAGCCTACCCTCTAGTTGCTGTGCCATGGCTTCTCGTGGCAGTGCTTTCTCTGTTTGCAGAACTTGGGCTCTGGAGCATGCAAACTTCAAGAGTTGTTCAAGGGCTTTGTTGCCCCTGGGCGTGTGGAATCTTCTACACAGGGATTGAACCTGTGTTCCCTGCATCGGTAGGCAGATTCTTTACCACCGGGCCATCAGAGACGTTTCCTTCTACATGTAGGAGCTCAATATGCTCAGCTGACCATACATAGATATATATACACACATGTATTCCAGCTTACCTTTGAACATATTCAGTTAAAGGTAATTTGTGATGATGTCTCCAACCTGATCCACCAGGACGTGGACATTGTAACCTTTTGTTTATCTGTAACTTTGCATTCCAATGGTAAGATACCTGGCTTCCACCGCTTGTCATACATAGAATTCAGTGCTTGTCCCACGTGCTTACTGAAAAATAAAAACCTGTCAGATTGTCTTTCAAAGGGAGCTCTGCATGCATTGCACCAGTATCTTGAGTATGTTTTTGTATGATAGTTTCCTATCAGTATACCCTCAGTGGCCAGGTGTCTATTTCAGTCGTTACCAATTATGAGTGGGCTTGTTTGCTCTAGTGTTCCTGGACAATTCGAGTACAGTTTCTTTGTCAGATATGCACTTTTTAAGGAAAACAGTTTTATTTATTGTTGGCTGTGTTGCGTCTCTGTGTGTAGGCTTTTCTCTAGTTTTGGTGACCATGGGCCATAACTAGTGGTGTGCAGGCTTCTCACTGCAGTGTCTCCTCTTGTTGAGGGGCACAGGCTCACAGGCCTCAGTGGCTGCAGCATGTGAACTCGGCATCGTGACTTCCAGGATCTAGAGCACAGGCTCGGCAGTTGTGGCACTCGGGCTCCATAGGATGTGGGATCTTCCCATCCCAGGGATCGCACCTGCATCTCCAGCACTGGCAGGGGGATTCTTTACTATGGAACCACCAGGGCATATTTTAGATTCTAGTTTTCCACACATGTATCTAGTGAAAGAGGCCAGGATCAAGAGGCCTGGCAGCTGGGAATCCTCAGCCACAGCTCTGGTGTGCTATCAAAAGCTCTGGGGCCTTTGGTGAGTACCTCAGCTTCCCTGGGACTGTTTCCTCCCCTCAGAAATGCCCTGCATTTCTTTTGGACTGTAGCCCACCAAGCTCCTCTGTCCCTGGGATTTCTGAGGCCAGAATACTGCAGGTGGTGCCATTTCCTTCTCTGCTGCTGCTGCTGAGTCACTTCAGTCGTGTCTGACTCTGTGCGACCCCGTAGGCGCCGGCCTACCAGGCTCCTCTATCCCTGGGATTCTCCAGGCAAGAACACTGGAGTGGGTTGCCATGTCCTTCTCCAGTGCATGGAAGTGAAAAGTGAAAGTGAAGTC
>NW_024075691.1:0-2254 GCF_014754425.2 Oryx dammah
TGCTGGGATCTGCCTGCAGTCCAAGAGACACTCAAGAGTCTTCTCCAACATCACAGTTCAAAAGCATCATTTCTTTGGCATTCAGCTTTTCTGATGGTCCAACTCTTACATCCACACCTGACCACTGGAAAAAATATAGCCTTGACTACACTGACTTTCATTTGCAAATTAATGTCTCTGCTTTTTAATATGCTATCTAAGTTGGGCATAACTTGCCCTCCAAGGAGTAAACATTTAATTTTATGGCTGCAGTCACCATCTGCAGTGATTGTGGAGCCCAAAAATTAAAGGCTGACACTGTTTTTTTGACTGTTTCCATATCTATTTCCCATGAAGTGATGGGACCAGATATCACAATCTTTCTTGCAGAATGTTAAGCTTTAAGCCCAGTTTTTCACTTTCTTCTTTCACTTTAATCAAGAGGCTTTACAGCTCCTCTTCATTTTCTGCCATAAGGGTGCATATCTGAAGTTACTGATATTTTTCCTAGCAATCTGGACTCCAGCTTGTGCTTCTTCCAGCCCAGAGTTTCTCATAATGCACTCTGCATACAAGTCAAATAAGCAGGGTGTCAATATACAGCCTTGACATCCTCATCTTTCTATTTGGAAACAGTCTGTTGTTCCATGTCCAGTTGTAATTGTTGCTTCCTGACAGGCAATGGCACCCCACTCCAGTATTCTGGCCTGGAAAATCCCATCGGTGGAGGAGTCTGGTAGGCTGCAGTCCATGGAGTCACTAAGAGTCAGACACGACTGAGTGACTTCACTTTCACGCATTGGAGAAGGAAATGGCAACCTACTCCAGTGTTCTTGCCTGGAGAATCCCAGGGAAGTGGGAGCCTGGTGGGCTGCCGTCTCTGGGGTCGCACAGAGTAGGACACGACTGAAGCGACTTAGCAGCAACAGCAGCAGACCTGCATATAGGTTTCTCTAGGGGCAGGTCAGGTGGCCTGGTATTTCCATCACTTTCAGAATCTTCCACAGTTTATATTGTGATCCACATATTTAAAGCCTTTGACATAGTCAATAAAGCAGAGATAGGTGATATTTGTTTGTTTGTTTTTTCTGGAACCTTCTTGCTTTTTCAATGATCCAAGATTGTTTGCCTTTGGATTTCTGATTCCTCTGCCTTTTCTAAAACCAGTTTGAATATCTGGAAGTTCATGGTTCATGTATTTCTGAAGCCTGGCTTGGAGAGCTTTGAGCATTACTTTACTAGCATGTGAGATGAGTGTAACTGTGTGGTACTTTGAGCATTCTTTGGCATTGTGTTTCTTTGGGATTGGAATGGAAACTGACCTTTTCCAGTCCTGTGGCCACTGCTGAGTTTCCAAATTTGCTGGCATATTGAGTGTAGCACTTTCACAGCGTCATCTTTCAGGATTTGAAATAGTTCAACTGGAATTCCATAACCTTCACCAGCTTTGTTCATAGTGATGCTTTCTAAGGCCCACTTGACTTCACATTCCAGGATGTCTGGCTCTGGGTGAGTGATCACTCCACTGTGAATACCTGGGTCGTGAAGATCGTTTTTGTGCAGTTCTGCTGTGTATTTTTGCCACCTCTTCTTAATGTCTTCTGTGTCTGTTAGGTCGTAAAATTTCTGTCATTTATCAGGCCATCTGTGCATTAAATATTCCCTCAGTAACTCTAATTTTCTTGAGAGGATCTCTAGTCTTTCACATTCTTTTGCTTCCCTCTATTTTTTTTTTTTTTTTGCATTGATCTCTGAGGAAGTCTTTCTTATCTCTCCTTGCTAATCTTTGGAATACTGTATTCAGATACTTATATCATTCCTTTTCTCCTTTCCTTTTCACTTCTCTTCTTTTCACAGCTATTTCTAAGGCCTCCTCAGACAACTATTTTGCTGTTTTGGATTTCTGTGAGGATGGTCTTGATCCCTCTCTCATGTGCAATGTCACAAATATCTGCCCATAGTTCATCATTCACTCTATTTATCAGATCTAGTTCTTTAAATCCATTTCTTACTTCCACTGTATAATAATAATGAATTGAATTTGGTCATACCTGAAAAGTTGGCTTAAAGGTCAACATTCAGAAAACTTAGATCATGGCATCTCTTCCCATCACTTCATGGGAAATAGATGGGAAAATATTGGAAACTCTGTCAGATTGTTGTTGTTGTTGTTGTTGGGGCGCGGGGGGGGGCCTCCAAAATCACTGCAGATGGTGATTGCAGCCATGAAATTAAAAGACGTTTCCTCCTTAGAAGAAAAGTTATGACCAACCTA
>NW_024075692.1:0-2254 GCF_014754425.2 Oryx dammah
GCGACGGCGCGGTGACCCGCTGCTTGAAGAACAGCAGCGCGTTCTCCGCCTTGCCCGGATCGATATCCGGGATGTTGTCCGGGAAGGCCACCTCGTCCTCGAAGTTGACCAGGGTGTAGGCGCCGTTGGTCTGCGGCGAGGCCTGCACGATGGTGCGCCTGAGGTTGCCGCCGCGGTAACGGGTGATGTGGTTCCACACCACTTCCAGGCCGTTCTGCGGGATCGGGAAGGCGTAGTAGCGGCTGTCGGTGAAGCCAGTCAGGCCGTTACCGCCATCGCGCAGGCCGGTCTTCACCGCACTGGTCCTGGCCGCGGCGTTGATCGCATCCGGCACCACGGTGCTGCGATGGGTCGGGTACACCGGCAGGCGATAGCTTTCCGGGTAGCGGGCGAACATTGCCAGCTGCCCGGCCGACAGTTGGTCGCGGTACTGCTCCAGGTTCTGCGCGGTGATGGTGAACAGCGGCTGCTCGCTGGCGAAGGGGTCGCTGAGAAAACCACGGGCATCGACCTGCCCGGCATTGGTGGCCAGGCCGCCGGTCCAGGCGGGGATGGTGCCGGCCGCATTGCCAGCCATCT
The DNA here is from genome assembly GCF_014754425.2 of Oryx dammah. Taxonomy (NCBI): domain Eukaryota; kingdom Metazoa; phylum Chordata; class Mammalia; order Artiodactyla; family Bovidae; genus Oryx; species Oryx dammah. The sequence goes on from NW_024075692.1 coordinate 580, forward strand.
CGCCGCCCAACGGGGTCAGACTGGTGCCGAGCTTGGCCGCCTCCTGCTCGCTGACCGCGGCCAGCGCGCCGCCGGCCAGCAGGCTCAGGGACAGTGCGCCGAGCATCTTCAGGGTTGTATTCATCTGCATTCCTCAACTGATCCTGATGGCCTAGAAGCTCACGCCGAAGCTGAGCGCCAGGAAGTCGCGGTCGACCGCGGTGTTGTACTTGCCGCCGAAGAAGTCGGTGTACGACAGGCTGGCGGTGTAGGTATTGCGGTAGTCGGCATCGACCCCGAAGCTCACCGCCTTGGCGCCTTCGTTGAACAGCCCGTTGGGGCCGTAGCCGTCGACGTCGTGGGACCAGGAGACGTTCGGTCGCAGGTTCACCCCGGCGAACACGTTGCTGTATTCCCAGATGCCGCGCACCCGGTAGCCCCAGGAAGTGCTGGTGACGAAGCCGTGGGTGTCGCCACGGAAGCCGTGGGCCGCGAATAGCGAATCGCGGCCGTAGCGCAGGTCTTCACGGCTCTCCAGCCCACCGACATGGGCCATGCCGATTTCGCCCACCAGGGTGAAGCGTCCGGCGCCCATCACCTGATCGAAGAAGTGGGTGAAGGTGGTCTGCACCTGGGTGACTTCCTTGCGCCGGTAGCCGACGTTGTCCTGGCCCGGTCCGGCCACCACTGGAGCAGCGGTTCCATTGGTGATCGGGTTGAGCAGGCTCAGGGTCATGTCGGTGGTGTTGATCTGCAGCGGCAGGTTCGGCCGGTAGCTGATCTCGCCGGCCCAGGCGGTGCCGGTGGGTAGCGTGGTGGAGAAGCTCAGGCCGTAGAGACGGATGTCCTCGGGGTATTCCAGGTAGTAGCGACCGTTGCCGAGCATCACGCTCTGCGCCAGACCGGCGCCGCTGCCCGGCACGATGCCGTTGGCGGTGCCGATGATTCCAGGCAGCGCATTCACGGTCGCCTGCCCGGCGTTCTGCGTGCTGACGATGGGTGTGCGGCTGTGGTAGTTGATGAAGTAGGCGCCGTACTCGGTCTCGTCCCCCAGCCAGCGCAGGGCCAGGCCCCACTGGCCGCTGTCGCGTGCATCGCGGTCGCCGGCGCGCGGCAGGATCACCCCTTCGCTGTCGACGCGAAAGCCCTGGCCGAACGCGGCGGCAACCGGCTGCAGCGGCGCGATGGCCGGCGAGCCGATGTGGTAGCCGCTGTCGCAGCCGTCGGCGGCCACATCGGCGGTGGAGAAAAAGGTGCCGCAGTTGTCGAGGATGGTCTGGTCCCACTCCAGCTGGTAGAAGGCCTCCATGCTCAGGCGGTCGGTAAGGCTCTGCGACAGGTAGAGCATGTTCACCGGAATCAGGCCTTCCTTGATCTCCGCACCGGGGCGGCGGAAGGCGGCGACGTCGATGGGGTTGATGGCGTTGATGCTGTTGCCGATGAAGGTGCTCTCGCCCCAGCTCACCACCTGCTTGCCGACCCGCACCGTACCCGGCAGATCGCCGAGGGCGTAGTTGTGATAGAGGAAGGCATCGAGGATTTCCGCCCCCGAGGACTTCGCGCCCTCCTTGCGGTTGTGATCGCTGATGTCCTTGAACAGGCGGCTCTCGTCCTTGAGCTCGAAGTCGTACCAGTACTTGCCGCGCACGAAGGCGCCGGTGTCGCCGTACTTCAGCTCCAGATCGTGGATGCCCTT
>NW_024075695.1:0-2253 GCF_014754425.2 Oryx dammah
GGTGAAACTTTCATAAATTAAGAATGCTCATTCTTCTCAGCTGAGATTTTTATTCCATGTATTTACACCAAAAGCAAATTCATCATTGGTCTCATTGAAAAATTACAAGCAATACTCAAGTTATTTTTGAGTGCCCCTCTGTTCTGATTGGCCCAGGACTGAGAGGTTTCCTAGGAAATGGCAGGTTCAACCTGCCGAGCAGAAACTCCCGGGTTAACTGGAGAAGCCACTCAGCCTCCTGAGAGCTGACTTGTCTGACTGTGGCTCCAGAGTCAGAACATTCATTTTCACTGAGTGGGCCTGAGAAACAAACGGTCACAGCTGAATGAGCAAGTCTTGAAGGCCAAGCACCAGACTTCCTTTCTGCTCTGTCCCTGCAGGACCCAGCTCTTCCAGGACAAGGGCAGCCAAGTATTGTGCGCCCAGCACGATCCCTGGAAACACAGCCCCTCCTCACAGGGTGGGCACTGTGTGTGCCATAGCCTTGACACTTCAGTAACTTCCAGCTTTTCATTTGTTGTTCTCTTTTGATGTCTTTCCAGCCACAGTGGATTCAATGGACTGGCTCCCCCGTAAGTACAGTCTTAATGCTTTTACCATTTTATGATCCTCACAGGGAGAAGTGCTTTAGGGCTTCAGTTCAGATGCCTCTCCTGCAAACACTGGTGTGTCACTTTACCTTTTGGTTAAAGGAACTTGGCATTTCCAAAGCTGACCGTCAGCCTTGGTCTTAACAATCCCTAGGGTCCCATACCCTGACCTCCTACGACTCCCACCCTGTTCCTTCTCCCCTCCCCTCCTCACCTCCACAACTCAGGAGCTTCCCCTACCCTCCTGCCTGCACAACCTCATGAGGCAGGAATGGGACCACCTCTCCACAGCATAGGTGTCCCAGGACACCCGAGCCACCTTTAATGGAGGGGCCTGGAGCCTGGAGGGCTGAGAGGCATCACCGTGTCCAGTGTCAGATATGAGAACCTCCAGGCAGAGGGTGTGTCGGCATCAGAGGGGTGCTGGGCAAAGAGAAAATTTTCCCTCTGATGCGGGGGCTGATAGATGATTGAGTGATTGATGACTGATTTGAGTGACTGATGATTGATCAGTCGGTGATTGATTGATTTCCCTAGGATTTTCAGGTCCAGGTAAAACTTGAACTCATTTGATCAAAACACCAATGATGAAGGTGCTGTTTTATCTTCATTTGACAAACAATGGGCTTCTCTGGCAGTTCAGCTGGTAAAGAATATGCCTGTAAGGCGGGATACCTGGGTGGATCCCTGGGTTGGGGAGATCCTCTGGAGAAGGGAACAGCTACCCACTCCAGTATTCTGGCCTGGAGAATTCCATGGGCTGTGTAGTCCATGAGGGTCACAAAGAGTCAGACGCGACTGAGCGACTTTCACTCTCACTTGACACACTACATTTTTGTCAACAAGGTGTTAAACTCTTATATTTTTCAGGGATCAAAACAAACTGCAGTAAAGGGTATGGATCTCTTTAAAATTCTGGAAAGAGTAAAACCTTGAAAACCACATTTTCCTGGGTGCTCAGACTGGATGGTGGATGTCTGTTTGTGGTTGGGGAGTGGGAGTCAGGACCACGTCCAGTGGGGTAGGCGAGGGGCGGCACAGAGCCCAGTGGCCTGGTGCAGCTTCTGGGAGACTGGAATCCTTTCTTCTGTTACAGGAAATACTAACTGCGGGGGAATCCTCAAAGAGGAGTCTGGAGTGATCGCCACCTATTATGGACCGAAAACGAACTGTGTCTGGACTATCCAGATGCCACCACAGTACCAAGCTAGGGTGTCTATCCAGCATCTCCAGTAAGTGCGCAGCTGAGCGCTCTTTGCTGGTGTTGTGGTTTTATGGGAAGGTGTTCCTCTTTGCCCCTTCCCGTTTCCCCCGCACCACCCAGCACACACATCCGGACACATCCTGACCCCAGCTCAGCTCACTCTTGCTGACGACCTGCATGGCCCCCTGCCCTCTGCATAAAGCTGACCCTTCTTGCACGGCTTTCAGATCCCTCCAGGGGACCCCGATCTCTCCTCCCTTCTAACCTCTCCTCCCCTCTGCCCACTCTTTGAGCTGAACCAGCACACACTGAGCTGTGGACCCACCAGACTGTTGGGCAGCTCTGAGCCTTTTCTCATACTGTCCCCTCTGCCTGGAAGGCACCTTCCACCTCTCCCAGACTCACCACCTGCTGCTTAGGGTCCTCATTTCCTAGTTCACGAGTTCACTGGAGGAAGAA
>NW_024075697.1:0-2250 GCF_014754425.2 Oryx dammah
AAGGAAGGGAGATGATAGTTATAAATGAATAGAAAGTTCAAAAGAATACTTATCATCACATATTGAACATGACCTGTGAAAAATCATCTTTATTCAAAAGTTTCTTTCCAGGTATTGCTTCCTTTCCCCTTCAGCATATCATGAAATCTTTCTAAAGTCTCCTAATCATACCACTGGCTCCCTCCTGAGCTTGGGGTTACAGCTGTGAAATAGCAAAACTGGTTGGCAGCTACTTGCTGTAGGCTGAAAACGCCATTCATTGTGATCTCTTTGAGTCTGAATTCAAACTCAGCACCATGTACTGCACTATGCTGTTTTAGAAAAACAGCTTGGCCCTAAAGAGATCAACCTGCCAGTCACAGGAAGATGCCTCATACCCCCTGGCAAAGACAAGCTGTGCAAAACAGTGAAAGCCTTTAAATGGAGCTTTGAAGTATCAAACCATTTATTTGTGTGTCTATCTATGTTATAATTGTGTGTATGTGGTATTTACTCATGAAATGGAATTTGTCTGGCTCAGATAAAACTCTGAAAAGCATAGGGCTTTACTTTTAGGTAATATTTTTATACCTTCCAAAACCTTCATACAGATAATAAACAATTAGACAGAGAATAATATCCCTGACTTGGGAGGGTGTTTACAGTGAGGTTCTCAAAGTGCCTGCGAGCTTGGAAAGAGAAGTATTAGCATAACCTGGGAACTTGTTAGAAGTGCAGATTCCTGGGCCCTATCCAGGACTACTGACTCCCAAAACTGGAGATGGGTTTTACATGTCCTCAGTGGCTGTGAGACATGCTCAAGTTTGAGAAATGCTGGCTTAGAGAAAGACATACAGCAGATTTGGCATGGTGATGGTGAAGACCATAGAAAATGCTCACCAGTTATTAGGGTTGAAACCTCACTCCTCCACTTCAGCAAATTGTTCACTGACATGGTCTCAGTTCCTCCACCTCAAAAATGTAAATAATAATAATATCACAAAGAGTTCCTGCAAAATTTAAGTGGTAAGATACATGAGTGCTTGGGATAGCATCCAGTAAACATTAGCAATTACTGAATGGTTCAGATTCATTTAAGTTGGGAAAGGCCTTGAGTCCAAGAGGGTAGGAAAACGCTAAAATAATATATGACTAAAGAAAGTATGTCATATATAATTTTGAGATTGAATGCAATCTCAAAAATGACAGAATGATCTCTGTTCGTTTCCAAGGCAAACCATTCAATATCACAGTGATACAAGCCTACGTCCCAACCAGTAACGCTGAAGAAGCTCAAGTTGAACGGTTCTATGAAGACCTACAAGACCTTTTAGAACTAACACCCAAAAAAAAATGTCCTTTTCTTTATAGTGGACTGGAAAGCAAAAGTAGGAAGTCAAGAAACACCTGGAGTAACAGGCAAATTTGGCCTGTTAACAAATTTAGCATATTCAAAAGCAGAGACATCACTTTGCCAACTAAGGTCCATCTAGTCAAGGCTATGGTTTTTCCAGTAGTCATGTATGGATGCGAGAGTTGGACTGTGAAGAAGGCTGAGCGCTGAAGAATTGATGCTTTTGAACTGTGGTGTTGGAGAAGACTCTTGAGAGTCCCTTGGACTGCAAGGAGATCCAACCAGTCCATTCTGAAGGAGATCAACCTTGGGATTTCTTTGGAAGGAATGATGCTAAAGCTGAAGCTCCAGTACTTTGGCCACCTCATGAGACGAGTTGACTCATTGGAAAAGACTCTGATGCTGGGAGGGATTGGGGGCAGGAGGAGAAGGGGACGACCCAGGATGAGATGGCTGGATGGACTTGATGGACGTGAGTCTGAGTGAACCCCAGGAGTTGGTGATGGACAGGGAGGCCTGGCTTGCTGCGATTCATGGGGTCGCAAAGAGTCGGAGACGACTGAGTGACTGAACTGAACTGATGAACACTCGTGAAGGAAGGTTAATAAAAAAGATGATCTTCAGCTCCTCTACTGACAATTCTATAAGGGTTTTGCAATTGAGAAACACAACTTATACTCCACTATCACCTTGCTGCCACCACGTCTAGTGCTGCTGCTGCTGCTGCTAAGTCACTTCAGTCGTGTCCGACTCTGTGCAATCCCATAGACAGCAGCCCACCAGGCTCCCCCGACCCTGGGATTCTCCAGGCAAGAACACTGGAGTGGGTTGCCATTTCCTTCTCCAATGCGTGAAAGTGAAGTCGTTCAATCTAGTGCAGGGCCTTGCAAATGTAAGTGCTCAACAGGGTTGTTACT
>NW_024075698.1:0-2250 GCF_014754425.2 Oryx dammah
AAAAAAGGCACAAAATCTTTCGAACAATATGAAAACATGGGATTTAATATTTTGGAATAATCAAGATGTGTTAACAAACATCATCTTAAATCTAAATGTGTCTAAGGTGAATCAAATTGTACCCCAGATATTTTGGGAACAAGTAAAAAGGGGAGCAACAGATTTATGGGACTGGATACAAAGTCCATTCACCTGGTTTAAAAATACCTTCTATCTGATTGTCTTTGTTGTTTTGCTTGTTGTAGTGTTAAAGGTAAAAAAACCTCACAGCCTGCAATAGACACTTACAACAAAAAATAGTTATGGTTGCCCAGGTCATGGAGGAAGAGCCCCACGTTGGGCACCCACAAAACCCCTGGATTAATTTAGCTCTTCAAGAGATTAACCGAGACAGATAAATAAAAAGAGTTCTAGATGTCCATCTTCTAGAGAGATTCCGCCTAGCCCCCAAGAGGTGGCTGGATAGCCAATGACGGGTAAGAGACTCAGAGGAGGGCAACCTAAGACAGGCACAGCCGCGAGAGGGGCTGGCGAGGCTGGAGGTTGGCCGCCTACAGCTTTATGCCTTGCTCTACAGAACATCAATACAAATGTCTCAAGGGCTTAAATAAAATAAAAAAGGGGGGAGATGTGGGGCCCTAAGTGGGAAACCTTAAAAAGAAGGGCTAGCTTTGCGGTTTAGAGCTAAGATGGCGCCTGGCAGAAGAGATGAGGGTGCGGCTTAAGTTGTTTGTCAGAATTTTTGATTGGCTCTCTTGATTTCCGTGCACGTGGACAATGAGTGATCACCATAGACCCCTGTCATGATGTAAGCATGTGGTAATCTGACCTTTAACTTGATTGGTAGAACTATGGAAAGTCCCTTGCAAAACCCCCCTGCTTGCCTATATAAACCAAGAGCTTACGATAATAAAACAGTAATGCTTAGACAGAACCCCTATCGCGTCTGATTGTCTCTCGCTCGCCGAGGGGCTGGGTTGGCGGACAGCAAGCTCACTTTTCCTTGGGACCCCTCAGCTCTGCTGAGGGAAGTTCCACTGCCTCTCTCTTTCTGCGGAGCGCCCCCTGCAGAAACTGGCGCCCAACGTGGGGCACGAAGTGGACGGACGGAGGTGGTGACACCGTGTGGCTCTGAAAGAAGGAGCGACAAGGGACTCTAGGCTGGTCGCAGCACGGCGCTCCCCTTCAGAGGAGTATCGCCGGAGGACAAGCGGACGGACAAGGTGAGCCCCCAACCGAACGGGGAAAGTGACTTTGTCTCAATTCTTGACATGCTTTCCTTCCTTTGCTGTTGTTCCTCCTTTACTTTCATTCTCCTGATTTCTATGAGAGTTTCAGTGAACGGGTGAACAGTTGCAGAGGTAATTGACGAGTCCCGGCTAGGGCTACACTCTGGTGGACTCTGAAGGCCCTGCAACAAGTGAGCCTCAGTAACTAGAGCCCAGCTGGGTGAAAGTCTCCTTTAAACATTCTTAACTGAGGACGTGGCCTAGAAACTTCCCTGTGGGCACGGGTCAGGCACTTAAAGGCCATTAGGGTGCCTGCCACTTAAAGACTCCCGTGACAGGATAAGGGGGTCACAGAACGGGCTAGAGACCCTTAGGGTGCCCACCCCCAGCAAGAAAACTTCCGTGTAACGGTGTAGGCACATAAATAGTTCCAAAAGCATACCACAAACCCAACTTCCTGGCCGCCACCGGTCCCGGTAGGATTTTTGGTGGTTGTCCTCAGTGACTCTTCTCTCTATTCTTTCTTGGCAACATGGGAAATAACATTGGTAAGTCTGATGAGCCTGTGCTAAAGGTGCTGAGATATATGCTCAAGAGTAGGGGACTTGAAGTTTCAGATAATCAGGCTACTAAGGTCTGGGAGACCATTACACGGTTGGTCCCCTGGGCTGGGACACCATAACACAAGACTTCCACTGTCCTAACAATCTTTATCAAGGAGGAAGACCATGCCCTGAGCCTGAGAGTAAAATTGTTGAGGCATCTCAGATAGGGGTAAACCTTACAAATATCCTCCCTACACAGATGTGCTGGTCAAGAGGTGATGTTAAAAATTGTTCAAAGCTATGGAGCAGTATCAGATTTGTGCCGCCTATGGTCATTGAAACTCTTGAGCTGGAGTCAGACCTCCCATGAAACAGCTCTGCAAGGGGGAATCTAAGAAGTGGCTTCTAAGTTTCTTTTTCGTAGGGGTTAAAGGCCATGGCCTCTAACCTATCCAAACATTACATCCAACATGAGC
>NW_024075699.1:0-2250 GCF_014754425.2 Oryx dammah
TGGGATAATATAAAAATATATAAAGTATGTGTATTTGGAGATTCAGAATAAGAGATGTGCAGAAAAATATTAAGAAAAGATAAATTAAAAATTTCCCAAATTTACTGAAAACTGTAAACCCACTGATCCAAAAAGCTAAACAAACCCCAGACAAGATAGTGAAACCATTCTCAGAAAACTTGACAATGTATTTACTGAAATTCAATAAACAACAACAAAAACAAATATGTTAAGAGCAGCCAGGGAAGTTTGACACATTATATATGGGGAACAAAAGGATAAGTATTACTTCCTGACTTTTTGTTGGAGGCAATGAAAGTCAGATGACAATGTAAAAACATATGTAAAGTATTGGGGTTGGGCATTTTTTAACCTAGAATTGAATCACCCAAGAAAATACTTTTCAAAACTGAATGAAAATTAAAGTGGTTTCAGGTAAACGAGATATGATAGAATTGGAGGCCGCCAGACACACACTATACAAAACTGCCTCAGAAAGTTCTTCAAGCTAAAGGACGATGACAGCAGATGAAAACATGGATCCTCTCAAAGCTATGGAGACTGTGCTAAATGTTGATTCTCTATTAGAAGATTTAAGGCAAAAATATTAGCAACAAACTATAAGATGCATAATAAATTTATGAGTAGAATGTATGACAATGATAGCACCGAAGACAAGAACAGGGAAGTGGAAAAAATGTATAGTGACTGACATTGCATGTTGTGACATTATATCATCTCAAAGTAAAATGTGATTAAAGATTAATAATTCAACATTGGGCTTCCCAGGTGGTTCAGTGCTGAAGACTCCACCCAACAATGCAGAAGACACAGGTTCGACACCTGGTCTAGGAAAATCCCACATACCATGGAGCAGCTATGCCCGTGTGCACTGCAACTAGTGAGCCTGTGCTCTAGAGCCCCAGAGCCACAAATACTGATGAAGCTTGTGCCCCATAGAGCCTGTGCTCCACAGCAAGAGAGGCCACTGCAATGAGAACCTCGTGCACTGCAACTAGAGAAAAGCCCATGCAGCAGTGAAGACCCAGCACAGCCACAAATAAATACAAATTATTTTAAAAATGAAAAAATAATTCAAAATTATTATCACCTAAAAATCTGATATGATTAATAAGCCAATAGAGTATTTAAAATAAAATAATAAAATAAACTCAACGATTAAAATAGGAACAAAAAAAGATATAACAAATAGCAAGCAAGTACACTTAATTCCAATTATATCAACAACTACATTAAATGTAAATAATTTAAGTACTCCAAATAAAAAACAAGATGATCTGACCAGATAAAATAAGATAAAACAATATACTGTCTATAAATATATATATATTTAAATATAAACACAGAAACATATTAAAGAGGTAAAAAATTATATACCATGCAAACACAAATCAGAGTAGGCTGTATATAGTATCTATATTAATATCATACAAAATCGTGTAAGACAAAGAATACATTCAGAGAGATAGAAATATTTTATGGTAATAAAATACAAAAGGAATTATATATTATCAAACTGATGGGTTAAAAAGAAAGTGATGCTTAGAAGAAAATTTAGAACCTTGAGGTTTCCATGATGCCTACATTAGAATAAAAATAGAAACAGAAGGAAATGATCTGAGACTCCACCTCAAGAATCTACAAAAGCAACAACAGTCATAACTGAAAAGTGAAAGTGAAAGTCGCTCAGTCATGTCTGACTCTTTGTGACCCCATGGTCTCTACAGTCCTTGGATTCTCCAGGCAAGAATACTGGAGTGAGTAGCTTTTCCCTTCTCCAGGAGATCTTCCCAACCCAGGGATCGAACACAGGTCTCCCACATTGCAGGTGGATTCTTTACCAGCTGAACCCCAAAGGAAGCCCAAGAATACTGGAGTGGGTTAACTATCCCTTCTTCCCACCCAGGGGATCTTCCCAACCCAGGAATCAAACCAGGGTCTGCTGCATTGCAGGCAGACTCTTTACCAACTGAGCTATCAGGGAAAACCATAACTGAAAAAGAGGAATGAAAACTGAATATAGAAATCAATTAAGTAGAAAGCAAATACACAATCAAGAAAATCAATGGAGTACATTAGTGATTCTCTTTAAAAGAACATTAACACTGATAATCTTTTAGCAAAACCAATTAAGAAAAAAAGAGGGAACAGACACTAACAAAACCAATAACAAAAGGAGGAATATCATTATAGATCTTCCCAGCATCTAAAGATACAAGATATGAACCA
>NW_024075700.1:0-2250 GCF_014754425.2 Oryx dammah
CCACTGATTAGGCTAGGCCCACCCAGGCTAGTTTGTCTTTTGATTGAGACTACAGATTAGGAAAGTACCAGCAGGCTAGTCTGTTATTTGATTGAGACCACAAATTAGGCCAGAACCAACAGGCTAGTCTGCCTTTCGATTGACACCACTGATTAAGCGAGGCTCCCTCAGGTTAGTCTTCCTTTCGAATGATGCCACGAATTAGGCAAGGCCTACTCAGGCTAGTCTGCGTTTTGATTGACACCACTGATTAAGCCATGCCCCCCCCAGGCTAGTCTTCCTTTCTATTGATGCCACTGATTAGGCCAGGCCCACCCAGACTCTTATGTCTTTTGATTCACACCACTGGTTAGGACAGGCCCACCCAGGCTAGTCTGCATTTTTATTGCGATCACGGATTATGTCAGTACCAGCAGGCTGGCCTGTTATTTGACTGACACTACGGATTTGGTAAGTGCCAGCAGGCTAGTCCGTTATTTGACTGATACCATGGATTAGGCCAGTACCAACAGTCTAGTCTTCCTTTCAATTGACGCCACTGATTAGGCCAGGCCCAGCCACTCTATTCTGCCGTTTGACTGAGACCACGGATTAGGCAAGTACCAGCATACTAGTCTCCTATTTCACTATGATCATGGATTAGGGCAATACCAAGAGTCTAGTCTCCTTTTCAATTGACACCACTGATTAGGCCTGGACCACTCAGGCTAGTGCACAACTGCACTCATCAAACCACAATTGCACTCATCTCACATGCTAGTAAAGTAATGCTCAAAATTCTCCAAGCCAGGCTTCAGCAATATGTGAACCGTGAACTTCCTGATGTTCAAGGTGCTTTTAGAAAAGGTAGAGGAACCAGAGATCAAATTGCCAACATCCGCTGGATCATGGAAAAAGCAAGAGAGTTCCAGAAAAACATCTGTTTCTGCTTTATTGACTATGCCAAAGCCTTTGACTGTGTGGATCACAATCAACTGTGGAAAATTCTGAAAGAGATGGGAATACCAGACCACCTGACCTGCCTCTTGAGATATCTGTATGCAGGTCAGGAAGCAACAGCTAGAACTGGACATGGAACAACAGACTGGTTCCAAATAGGAAAAGGAGTACGTCAAGGCTGAATATTGTCACCCTGCTTATTCAACTTGTATGCAGAGTACATCATGAGAAATGCTGGGCTGGAAGAAACACAAGCTGGAATCAAGATTGCCGGGAGAAATATCAATCACCTCAGATATGCAGATGACACCACCCTTATGGCAGAAAGTGAAGAGGAACTCAAAAGCCTCTTGATGAAAGTGAAAGAGGAGAGTGAAAAAGTTGGCTTAAAGCTCAACATTCAGAAAATGAAGATCATGGCATCTGGTCCCATCACTTCATGGCAAATAGATGGGGAAACAGTGGAAACAGTGTCAGACTTTATTTTTGGGGGGCTCCAAAATCACTGCAGATGGTGACAGCAGCCATGAAATTAAAAGACGCTTACTCCTTGGAAGAAAAGCTATGACCAACCTAGATAGCATATTCAAAAGCAGAGATATTACTTTGCCGACTAAGGTCCGTCTAGTCCAGGCTATGGTTTTTCCCGTGGTCATGTATGGATGAGAGTTGGGCTGTGAAGAAGGCAGAGCACTGAAGAATTGATGCTTTTGAACTGTGGTGTTGGAGAAGACTCTTGAGAGTCCCTTGGACGGCAAGGACATCCAACCAGTCCATTCTGAAGGAGATCAGCCCTGGGATTTCTTTGGAAGGAATGATGCTAAAGCTGAAACTCCAGTACTTTGGCCACCTCATGCGAAGAGTTGACTCACTGGAAAAGACTCTGATGCTGGGAGGGATTGAAGGCAGGAGGAGAAGGGGACAACAGAGGATGAGATGGCTGAATGGCATCACTGACTCAATGGACATGAGTCTGAGTGAACTCCGGGAGTTGGTGATGGACAGGGAGGCCTGGCATGCTGTGATTCATGGGGTCGCAAGGAATCGGACACGACTGAGCGACTGAACTGAACTCAGGCTAGTCTTCCTTTTGATTGAAGACACTGATTAGGCCAGGCCCACCCAGGGTTGTCTTCTTTTGATTGACCCCACTGATTAGGCGAGGCCCACACAGGCTAGTCTACCTTTTGATTGAGACCACAGATTAGGCTAGGCCTACCCAGGTAGTCTACCTGTTGATTTAGACCATGGATTAGGCAAGTACCAGCAGCCTATTCTGTTAGTTCACTGAGAGCACAGACTAGGCCAGTA
>NW_024075702.1:0-2249 GCF_014754425.2 Oryx dammah
CCACTGATTAGGCTAGGCCCACCCAGGCTAGTTTGTCTTTTGATTGAGACTACAGATTAGGAAAGTACCAGCAGGCTAGTCTGTTATTTGATTGAGACCACAAATTAGGCCAGAACCAACAGGCTAGTCTGCCTTTCGATTGACACCACTGATTAAGCGAGGCTCCCTCAGGTTAGTCTTCCTTTCGAATGATGCCACGAATTAGGCAAGGCCTACTCAGGCTAGTCTGCGTTTTGATTGACACCACTGATTAGGCCATGCTCCCCCAGGCTAGTCTTCCTTTCGATTGATGCCACTGATTAGGCCAGGCCCACCCAGACTCTTATGTCTTTTGATTCACACCACTGGTTAGGACAGGCCCACCCAGGCTAGTCTGCATTTTTATTGCGATCATGGATTATGTCAGTACCAGCAGGCTGGTCTGTTATTTGACTGACACTACGGATTTGGTGAGTGCCAGCAGGCTAGTCCGTTATTTGACTGATACCATGGATTAGGCCAGTACCAACAGTCTAGTCTTCCTTTCAATTGACGCCACTGATTAGGCCAGGCCCAGCCACTCTATTCTGCCTTTTGACTGAGACCACGGATTAGGCAAGTACCAGCAGACTAGTCTCCTATTTCACTATGATCATGGATTAGGGCAATACCAAGAGTCTAGTCTCCCTTTCAATTGACACCACTGATTAGGCCTGGACCACTCAGGCTAGTGCACAACTGCACTCATCAAACCACAATTGCACTCATCTCACATGCTAGTAAAGTAATGCTCAAAATTCTCCAAGCCAGGCTTCAGCAATATGTGAACCGTGAACTTCCTGATGTTCAAGGTGGTTTTAGAAAAGGTAGAGGAACCAGAGATCAAATTGCCAACATCCGCTGGATCATGGAAAAAGCAAGAGAGTTCCAGAAAAACATCTATTTCTGCTTTATTGACTATGCCAAAGCCTTTGACTGTGTGGATCACAATCAACTGTGGAAAATTCTGAAAGAGATGGGAATACCAGACCACCTGACCTGCCTCTTGAGATATCTGTATGCAGGTCAGGAAGCAACAGCTAGAACTGGACATGGAACAACAGACTGGTTCCAAACAGGAAAAGGAGTACATCAAGGCTGAATATTGTCACCCTGCTTATTTAACTTGTATGCAGAGTACATCATGAGAAATGCTGGGCTGGAAGAAACACAAGCTGGAATCAAGATTGCCGGGAGAAATATCAACCACCTCAGATATGCAGGTGACACCACCCTTATGGCAGAAAGTGAAGAGGAACTCAAAAGCCTCTTGATGAAAGTGAAAGAGGAGAGTGAAAAAGTTGGCTTAAAGCTCAACATTCAGAAAATGAAGATCATGGCATCTGGTCCCATCACTTCATGGCAAATAGATGGGGAAACAGTGGAAACAGTGTCAGACTTTATTTTTGGGGGGCTCCAAAATCACTGCAGATGGTGACAGCAGCCATGAAATTAAAAGACGCTTACTCCTTGGAAGAAAAGCTATGACCAACCTAGATAGCATATTCAAAAGCAGAGATATTACTTTGCCGACTAAGGTCCGTCTAGTCGAGGCTATGGTTTTTCCCGTGGTCATGTATGGATGAGAGTTGGGCTGTGAAGAAGGCAGAGCACTGAAGAATTGATGCTTTTGAACTGTGGTGTTGGAGAAGACTCTTGAGAGTCCCTTGGACGGCAAGGACATCCAACCAGTCCATTCTGAAGGAGATCAGCCCTGGGATTTCTTTGGAAGGAATGATGCTAAAGCTGAAACTCCAGTACTTTGGCCACCTCATGCGAAGAGTTGACTCACTGGAAAAGACTCTGATGCTGGGAGGGATTGAAGGCAGGAGGAGAAGGGGACAACAGAGGATGAGATGGCTGAATGGCATCACTGACTCAATGGACATGAGTCTGAGTGAACTCCGGGAGTTGGTGATGGACAGGGAGGCCTGGCATGCTGTGATTCATGGGGTCGCAAGGAATCGGACACGACTGAGCGACTGAACTGAACTCAGGCTAGTCTTCCTTTTGATTGAAGACACTGATTAGGCCAGGCCCACCCAGGGTTGTCTTCTTTTGATTGACCCCACTGATTAGGCGAGGCCCACACAGGCTAGTCTACCTTTTGATTGAGACCACAGATTAGGCTAGGCCTACCCAGGTAGTCTACCTGTTGATTTAGACCATGGATTAGGCAAGTACCAGCAGCCTATTCTGTTAGTTCACTGAGAGCACAGACTAGGCCAGTA
>NW_024075703.1:0-2249 GCF_014754425.2 Oryx dammah
CCACTTCGGCAGTGGATGGGCACAGTCATTGATTCTAACTTCCAGATAGATTGATGAAGAGGTCTGCAAAATCTACTCATTTCCTCTCTGTTGTTCAGTGTCTCACTCTAGACATGTCTTTCTTTTCCTTTCAAAATTCATTCTCTGTCTTCCTTTATCTCTTTCTCTCTGTCTCTCCTGTGGATGGATGGATGCCTTTGAATGCACATGGATATTGTTAGCTTAGGGTTAGGCTTTAGGGATAGGTTAGAGTGAGATCAAGTGGTTAGGTTGGAGTTGATGTTGGGGGATGAGACAAGGGTGTTGTGTTTTCTCTTGGAGACTTGAGTGCTGTTTGTTCTTAGTGTATTTTACATTGGAACCGCTTATCAGATACATGACTTGAAAGTCATCTCTTATGTTCAGTTTACTATCTTTTTTATTTGTGAAAGCTTGATTCCATGGTGGCTCAGATGGTAAAGTGTCTGCCCACAATGTGGGACCCTGGTTTGATCCCTAGGATGGGAAGATCCCCTGGAGAAGGGAATGGCAACCCACTCCAGTACTCTTGCCTAGAAAATTCCATGGATGGAGGAGCCTGGTGGGCTACAGCCCATGGAGTCACAAAGAGTTGGACACGATTGAGTGACTTCACTTTACTTGCGGTTGACACACAGATCTGTAGTTTCAACAAAACTAAAGGTTTTGTGCGAGTGCAGGAGGGCCTAGAGGAGCTACTGGGCGTTCAAGGTCAGGAGGGGAGGCCCTGATGAGATTCCCCCTCATCCAAGGTAAGGAAGAGTGGCTGCACTTTGCTTGAGCAGCCGTGAATAGATACCCCACGACCAAAGTAAGAGAAACTCAAGTAAGAGGGTTGGTGTTGTGAGACAGCATCAGAGGGCAGACAAACTGAGATCATAATCAGAGACAAGTAGCCAATCTGACCACATGGACCACAGCCTTATCTAACTCAATGAAACTAGGCCATGCCGTGAGGGGCCACCCAAGACGAACTGGTCATGATGGAGAGGCTGACAGAATGTGGTCCACCGGAGAAGGGAATGGCAAACCACTTCAGTATTATTGCCTTGAGAACCCCATGAACAGTATGAAAAGGGAAAATGAGAGGATACAGACCGAGAAACTACCAGGTTGGTTAGTGCTCAATATGCTGCTGGAAATCAGTGGAGAAATAACTACAGAAAGACTGAAAGGATGGAAGCCAAAGCAAACACAACATGCGCTTGTGGATGTGACTGGTGAAACAAGCAATGTCCGATGCTCTAAAGAGTAATATTGGATAGTAACCTGGAATGTTAGGTTCAGGAATCAAGGAAAAGTGGAAGTGGTCAACAGGGGATGGCAAGAGTGAACACTGACATTCTAGGAATCAGGGAACTAACAGGGGACAGGGATGGGTGAATTTAAATCAGATGACCATGATATCTACTACTGAGGGCAGGAATCCATTAGAAGAAAGAGAGTAGCCATCATGGTCAACAAAATAATCTGAAGGGCAGTACTTGGATGTCCTCTCAAAAACGACAGAATGCTCTCTGTTCCTTTCCAAGGCAAACCATTCAATATCAGGTAATCCAAGCCTATGCCCCAACCAGCAATGCTGAAGATGTTGATGTTGAATGGTTCTATGAAGACTTTAAAGATCTTTTCGAACTAACACCCAATAAAGTTGTCCTTTTCATTCTAGAGGACTGGAATGTAAATGTAGGAAGTCAAGAAACACCTGGAATAATAGGCAAATTTGGCCTTGGAGTACGGAATGAATCAGGGCAAATAATAGAATTTTGCCAAGAGAATGCACTGGTCATAGCAAACACCCTCTTCCCACAACAAAAGAGAAGACTCTACACATGGACATCATCAGATGATCAACACTGAAATCAGGCTGATTACATTCTTTACAGCCAAGGTGGAGAAGCTCCATACAGTGTGCAAAAACAGATGGGGAGCTGACTGGCTCAGATCATGAACTTCTTATTGCTAAATTCAGAGTTAAAGTGAAGAAATTAGGAAAAAACATTAGACAATTCAAGTATGACCTAAATCAAATCCCTGATGATTATACAGTGGAAGTGAGAAATAGATTTAACAGAATAGATGTGATAGAGTGCCTGATGACCTATGGGCGGAGTTTCGTGACATTGTACAGGAACAGGGATCAAGATAATCCCCAAGAAAAAGAAATGCAAAAGAGTGAAATGGTTAACTGAGAAGGCCTTACAAATAGCTGTGAATAGAAGAGAAGAGAA
>NW_024075704.1:0-2248 GCF_014754425.2 Oryx dammah
CCTGTGTGCCTGTATAAGCCTGTGTGCCTATATAAGGCTGTGTCCCTGTATAAGTCTGTGTGCCTGTGTAAGCCCGTGTGCCTGTGTAAGCCCGTGTGCCTGTATAAGTCTGTGTGCCTGTATGAGCCTGTGTGTCTCTGTGAGTCTGTGTGCCCGTGTGAACCTGGGTGTCTCTGTGAGCCTGTGGGACATGTGAGCCTTTGTGATCCTGTGTGAGACCGGGGCTCTGTGGGAGCCTGTGGGGTCTCTGTGGGTCTGGGTGCCTCTGTAAGTAGTGCTGTATGAGTTTGTCTGTGAGCCTTTGTACCTCTGTGCCCCTGGTGCCTCTGTGAGTCTGAGGGAGTCTGTCTGTGTGAGTCTCTGTGCCTTTGTGATACTGTGGGCCTTTGTGAATTTGTGTGCCTCTGTGAGCCTGAAAGCCTGTGTGAGCATGTGTGCCTGTGTGCATATGTGAGTCTGTATGCCTGTGTTCCTATGTGAATCTATGTGCCTGCCTGAGCCTGTGAGCCTTTGTGCCTATATGACTCTGGGAGCCTGTGTGTCTGTGAGAATGTGTGTATCTGTGTGAGCCTGTGTGTCTGTGTGAGGTTTTGTGCCTGTAGGAGCCTTTCTGCATGTGAGAGCCTGTGAGCCTCTGTGAGTCTGTGTGCCTGTGTGAGCCTGTGTGCCTGTGTGAGCCTGTGTGCCTGTGTGTGCCTGTGTGCCTGTGTGTCTGTGTGTGCCTGTATGCCTGTGTGAGCCTCTGTGAGCCCCTGTGAGCCGATGTGAGCCTGTGTGTGTGTGTGCCCGTGTGAGCTTCCGTGAGCCGGTGAGCCTCTGTGAGCCTGTGTGAGCCTGTGTGCCTCTGTGAATCTGTGTGCCTGTGTGTGCCTGTGTGAGCCTGTGAGCCTGTTTGAATCAGTGTGCCTGTGTGAGCCTGTGAGCCTATGTGAGCCTGTGTGCCTGTGTGAGACTGTGTGCATGTGTGAGACTCTTTGAGCCTGTGAGCCTATGTGAGCCTGTGTGCCTGTGTGAGCCTCTGTGAGCCTGTGTGAGCCTGTGTGAGTCTGTGTTCCTGTGTGAGTCTGTGTGCCTGTGTGAGCCTCTGTGAGCCTGTGAGCCTGTGTGAGCCTGTGTGAGCCTGTGTGAGTCTGTGTTCCTAGTGAGCCTCTGTGAGCCTATGAGTCTATGAGCCTGTGTGAGCCTCTGTGAGCCTGTGAGTGTGTGTGAGCCTGTGTGCCTGTGTGAGTGTGTGTGCCTGTGTGAGACTCTGTGAGCCTGTGAGCCTGTGTGAACATGTGTGAGCCTCTGTGAGCCTGTGTGAGTCTGTGTGCCTTTGTGAGTCTGTGTGCCTGTGTGAGCCTGTGTGCCTGTGTGTCTGTGTGCCTTTGTGAGTCTGTGTGCCTGTGTGAGCCTGTGTGCCTGTGTGAGTCTGTGTGCCTTTGTGAGTCTGTGTCCCTGTGTGAGGCTGTGCGAGACTGTGAGCCTGTGTGAGCCTGTGTGCCTGTGTGAGCCTCTGTGAGCCTGTGTGAGCCTGTGTGCCTGTGTGAGCCTCTGTGAGCCTATGTGCCTGTGTGAACATGTGTGAGCCTCTGTGAGCCTGTGTGAGCCTGTGAGCCTGTGTCAGCCTGTGTGCCTATGTGAGCCTGTGTGCCTGTGTGAGTGTATGTGCCTGTGTGAGACTCTGTGAGCCTGTGAGCCTATGTGAGTCTGTGTGCCTGTGTGAGCCTCTGTGAGCTGTGAGCCTGTGTGAGCCTCTGTGAGTTTGTGTGACCCTTTGTACATGTGTGAGCCTATGAGCCTGTGTGAACCTCTGTGAGCCTGTGTGAGTCTGTGTCCTTGTGTGAGTCTGTGTGCCTGTGTGAGACTCTGTGAACCTGTGAGCGTATGTGATTGTGTGTGCTTGTGTGAGCCTCGGTGAGCCTGTCATCCAGTGTGAGCCTGTGTGAGCCTGTGTGATCCTTTGTACATGTGTGAGCCTCTCAGCCTGTGTCAGCCTGTGTGCCTGTGTGAGTCTGTGTGCCTGTGTGAGCCTCTGTGAGCCTGTGAGCCTGTGTGAGCCTCTGTGAGCCTGTGTGATCTTTGTACGTGTGAGCCTGTCAGCCTGTGTCAGCCTGTGTGCCTTTGTGAGTCTGTGTCCTTGTGTGAGTCTGTGTGCCTCTGTGAGCCTGTCAGCCTGTGTCAGCCTGTGTGCCTGTGTGAACCTGTGTGAGACTCTGTGAGCCTGTCAGCCTGTGTGCCTGTGTGAGCCTGTGAGCCTATGTGATTC
>NW_024075705.1:0-2247 GCF_014754425.2 Oryx dammah
CTTTTAGTGGCTAATCCAAGGGCAATGAATAAAGCAGGAGGATATTCAACCTCGAACAGGAGCTGCTTCCAAAGTGTAACCAACGCCCACCACTCCTGTTCATGAGCTCCTGAAACTCAAGTGCACTGAGCGGGAGCCGGTAGCTAATGTCTGCTCCTTCGAGAGACACTGGGCATGTCGTAACCAGGTGAAGAGTTTGACAGCTTGGAGGTGTCTCTGGGCCAACCTGTCTGAAAAAGGTCAAAGGTGGGCTTTTCCAGCCCCTGCAGGGTCCTGGCTTTGTACCAGAGAGCAGGGCTTCTGAGCTGAGCTGACTTCAAGGAAGTCAGGCCAACAGTGCTTTTGCTTTCGATTTCCCTCCTCTCAGAAACATACAGGAATCAGAGCCTGCCTTCCAAATAGTCTAAGCAAGGATAATGT
This sequence comes from Oryx dammah, assembly GCF_014754425.2. NCBI lineage: Eukaryota > Metazoa > Chordata > Mammalia > Artiodactyla > Bovidae > Oryx > Oryx dammah. The sequence continues at coordinate 421 of NW_024075705.1, forward strand.
TTTATAGGAAAGCACCTTAGAAAGCATCACTATGAACAAAGCTAGTGGAGGTGATGGAATTCCAGTGGAGCTGTTTCAAATCCTGAAAGATGATGCTGTGAAAGTGCTGCACTCAATATGCCAGCAAGTTTGGAAAACTCAGCAGTGGCCACAGGACTGGAAAAGGTCAGTTTTCATTCCAATCCCTAAGAAAGGCAATGCCAAAGAATGCTAAAACTACCACACAATTGCACTCATCTCACATACTAGTACAGTAATGCTCAAAATTCTCCAAGCCAGACTTCAGCAATACGTGAACCGTGAACTCCCTGATGTTCAAGCTGGTTTTAGAAAAGGCAGAGAAACCAGAGATCAAATTGCCAACATCCGCTGGATCATGGAAAAAGCAAGAGAGTTCCAGAAAAACATCTATTTCTGCTTTCTTGACTATGCCAAAGCCTTTGACTGTGTGGATCACAATAAACTGTGGAAAATTCTTCAAGAGATGGGAATACCAGACCACCTAACCTGCCTCTTGAGAAATCTGTATGCAGGTCAGGAAGCAACAATTAGAACTGGACATGGAACAACAGACTGGTTCCAAATAGGAAAAGGAGTACATCAAGGCTGCATACTGTCACCCTGCTTATTTAACTTCTATGCAGAGTACATCATGAGAAACGCTGGACTGGAAGAAAAACAAGCTGGAATCAAGATTGCCGGGAGAAATATCAATAACCTCAGATATGCAGATGACACCACCCTTATGGCAGAGAGTGAGGAGGAGCTAAGGAGCCTCTTGATGAAAGTGAAAGAGGAGAGTGAAAAAGTTGGCTTAAAGCTCAGCATTCAGAAAACGAAGATCATGGCATCTGGTCCCATCACTTCATGGGAAATAGATGGTGAAACAGTAGAAACAGTGTCAGACTTAATTTTTGGGGGGTTCCAAAATCACTGGAGATGGTGACTGCAGCCATGAAATTAAAAGACGCTTACTCCTTGGAAGAAAAGTTATGACCAACCTAGATAGTATATTCAAAAGCAGAGACATTACTTTGCCGACTAAGGTCCGTCTAGTCAAGGCTATGGATTTTCCCGTGGTCATGTATGGATGTGAGAGTTGGACTGTGAAGAAGACTGAGTGCCGAAGAATTGATGCGTTTGAACTGTGGTGTTGGAGAAGACTCTTGAGAGTCCCTTGGACTGCAAGGAGATCCAACTAGTCCATTCTGAAGGAGATCAACCCTGGGATTTCTTTGGAAGGAATGATGCTAAAGCTGAAGCTCCAGTACTTTGGCCACCTCATGCGAAGAGTTGACTCACTGGAAAAGACTCTGATGCTGGGAGGGATTGGGGGCAGGAGGAGAAGGGGACGACCGAGGATGAGATGGCTGGATGGCATCATGGACTCGATGGACGTGGGTCTGAGTGAACTCCGGGAGATGGTGATGGACAGGGAGGCCTGGCGTGCTGCGATTCATGAGGTCGCAAAGAGTCAGACATGACTGAGTGGCTGAACTGAACTGAATTGAACTGAACCTTTTGACTGCCCTTCTGCCCAAGACTGTCCTCAGAACCAGCAGAGGGGGGCTTCCTTGGTCATCCAGTGGTGTAGAATCTGCCTGCGAATGCACGGGGACAGGGGTCAGTCCCCGGTCCGAGAGGATCCCACATGTCTTGGGGGCTACACAAGCCCACGCACCACAATTACTGAACCTGCATGCTGGAACCCATACTCTTCAGCGAGAAGCCAGCGCAGTGAGAAGCCGGTGGACTGCAATGAGAGAGTAGCCTCTGCGCACTGCAATTAGAGAACACCAAGGCAAAGCAGTGAAGACCCAGTGCAGC
>NW_024075707.1:0-2246 GCF_014754425.2 Oryx dammah
GTTATACTTAATAAAAATAAGGGTAACTTTAAGGAGAAAAAGATATTTCAAAATGTTAAATCCCAGGTTGTTAATGGAGGTCTGCATCTAGTAAGAGTCATCTCTTAGATAGTTCTTTGCTGTTATATGATATTGATGTAAAATTTAATTGAATTCTTGAAAAACACCTTAAGTTTGTTTCTGAAGCTTATCTCAGTAATCTATCTTTGGATGAAGATCAGATGTCTCATGACCTGCAACCAGGACTGGAAAAAGACATAATTTAAGGGACTGTCTCCAACATGGATGGAAGGACTTTTTTATCAGGAGAAACTACACTATACCAGGATGAGAAGATGATGACATCAGAGGTAGACAGCTTCCCCAAGATGCTGGACCTGATTCATATGATCATTTATATTTTCTTGACTTCTTAGACCTTTGCATATAAGTCAAATGCTTTTATATCATAGGCCTGATCTTATGCTAGTTTTAAAAAATCAATCCAATTGTTGGGTTTGTGGCCAATTACCTGTGTCTAGTTCTGGGTTACCTTGGTAAATTTTCTACTACCAGACTCTAACTGGTTGGCCCTGAGAAAATTTACCTAAAAATTATTATAGTCATATTCAGGTCACTGTGCAGAGGACCTGAAGATATACTGGGCTACATCTAATGGAAGTTCTTAACATAAGTCTTACTTGTGACTTTACTAATACTGCTGGCTATGTTATTTGTATTTCCTCTGTCTTACAAAATTACTGTTTCTTACACTGTCAAATATGTGTGTGAGGCCTCTAATAGAATAATATATAGTCCTATATGAGATCGATGATGGTAGCAGTGTAACTCTAGATATGGCAAGAAGCAACAAGAGGGAATATTTTCCTAGACCAAGAAGCTAATAAGACAGGTGGTCCAGAGAATTTTGGATACTGTTTTATGGCCTAATCCAGTAACAGCACATTGAGTGGCCTGTCAACAGAATCTTTGCCAAACCTGAGAATGGACATTCTCAGCACCATGGGATAAAATGGTCATGAAGTGCCCCCCGCTCATAATCATGGTCAAGTTTATGAGTAAAAAGGGCCTCTGCCAACTGAAAACTGACACTCACCATCTGCATCTACAAAGATTAAATAATGGCCGCTGCAACTGCCGACATTCAACACCCCTGAAAGGAGTTCAGGGTGAAAATCAGGAATGAGGCACTCTGTGCTCTGGGAAAAACTGGCAAAACAGGCCGTCAGATAGTTAGATCTTTTCAGGAGAAGATTTTATGAGTCCCAATTCTTGCATCTTCTCATATCTAGAGAAACACTGATGTCATTAACGGTAAAATCTGCTTTGGCTATTAAGAAATAGTTTACAATTAAAAGTCAAAATAGAGTAGCTACAGTTCAGATATCCTGAAACATAACTGGTGATGCTATGGGTGTACTTTCAGACTAGAGCTTGTATTGCTCCAAGCTAGGGCAGTCCTATGCCCCATTTTGACAGGAAGTTATCATAGTCATTGTTGCCTAGTTCCCTAAAATTAAAACTGAGCGGGACTCTGTGGGGCTCTGGAGTACAGATCTGCTCTGTGTTATGCATAACAATGTCTTTGAGCCCCCACCCAGGTGGAAGATGGTAACTTCAGGCTGAACACAAGATTCTTGGAGCACTGCTCTGTTGCCTCACCACCAACCAATCAGAAGGGGTCACAAACCCATACCCCAAATGTTGCCTTCTGTTTCCGGGGACCAGAGATGACCATCCTGTTACGTCTCTTGTTTGGCCCTTGTCTATTTCATCTCTGAGAGGAGCCAACTAAATTGCTGCAACTACAAGGATAGAAGCTGGTTTCAGATGTGGAACACCCCAACTTAGATCAGGTAGAGAGACTTCTGCTCTGCTAGGCAGGCCTATGCCCATGCACAGCAGGAAGAAGTTACAGAAGAAAGAGACCTCCACCCCAATTCCCAAAAAGTATATTGAGTATGAAGTCTCTCAGGGGGCCTATATGCTGTGTTAGGGGAAGAACGTTGTTTTTATGTGAATCACTCAGGGGTAATCAGGGAGTCCCTGGCCAAGCTCACTCTTGGTCCCTGTATCCTAAATAGACTTATCACATTTGTTAAGGAGTGCATCAATACAGTCCAGGTACTAGTACTTAGGCAGCAATATCAGGCCCTGCCCCAAAATGCTGAGGAAGATTCCTCAGTATAACAAAAGACAGGGGGGGATGTTGGGACCTAACAAACGCCATGATAGGCTTCAGGGAC
>NW_024075708.1:0-2246 GCF_014754425.2 Oryx dammah
GTTATACTTAATAAAAATAAGGGTAACTTTAAGGAGAAAAAGATATTTCAAAATGTTAAATCCCAGGTTGTTAATGGAGGTCTGCATCTAGTAAGAGTCATCTCTTAGATAGTTCTTTGCTGTTATATGATATTGATGTAAAATTTAATTGAATTCTTGAAAAACACCTTAAGTTTGTTTCTGAAGCTTATCTCAGTAATCTATCTTTGGATGAAGATCAGATGTCTCATGACCTGCAACCAGGACTGGAAAAAGACATAATTTAAGGGACTGTCTCCAACATGGATGGAAGGACTTTTTTATCAGGAGAAACTACACTATACCAGGATGAGAAGATGATGACATCAGAGGTAGACAGCTTCCCCAAGATGCTGGACCTGATTCATATGATCATTTATATTTTCTTGACTTCTTAGACCTTTGCATATAAGTCAAATGCTTTTATATCATAGGCCTGATCTTATGCTAGTTTTAAAAAATCAATCCAATTGTTGGGTTTGTGGCCAATTACCTGTGTCTAGTTCTGGGTTACCTTGGTAAATTTTCTACTACCAGACTCTAACTGGTTGGCCCTGAGAAAATTTACCTAAAAATTATTATAGTCATATTCAGGTCACTGTGCAGAGGACCTGAAGATATACTGGGCTACATCTAATGGAAGTTCTTAACATAAGTCTTACTTGTGACTTTACTAATACTGCTGGCTATGTTATTTGTATTTCCTCTGTCTTACAAAATTACTGTTTCTTACACTGTCAAATATGTGTGTGAGGCCTCTAATAGAATAATATATAGTCCTATATGAGATCGATGATGGTAGCAGTGTAACTCTAGATATGGCAAGAAGCAACAAGAGGGAATATTTTCCTAGACCAAGAAGCTAATAAGACAGGTGGTCCAGAGAATTTTGGATACTGTTTTATGGCCTAATCCAGTAACAGCACATTGAGTGGCCTGTCAACAGAATCTTTGCCAAACCTGAGAATGGACATTCTCAGCACCATGGGATAAAATGGTCATGAAGTGCCCCCCGCTCATAATCATGGTCAAGTTTATGAGTAAAAAGGGCCTCTGCCAACTGAAAACTGACACTCACCATCTGCATCTACAAAGATTAAATCATGGCCGCTGCAACTGCCGACATTCAACACCCCTGAAAGGAGTTCAGGGTGAAAATCAGGAATGAGGCACTCTGTGCTCTGGGAAAAACTGGCAAAACAGGCCGTCAGATAGTTAGATCTTTTCAGGAGAAGATTTTATGAGTCCCAATTCTTGCATCTTCTCATATCTAGAGAAACACTGATGTCATTAACGGTAAAATCTGCTTTGGCTATTAAGAAATAGTTTACAATTAAAAGTCAAAATAGAGTAGCTACAGTTCAGATATCCTGAAACATAACTGGTGATGCTATGGGTGTACTTTCAGACTAGAGCTTGTATTGCTCCAAGCTAGGGCAGTCCTATGCCCCATTTTGACAGGAAGTTATCATAGTCATTGTTGCCTAGTTCCCTAAAATTAAAACTGAGCGGGACTCTGTGGGGCTCTGGAGTACAGATCTGCTCTGTGTTATGCATAACAATGTCTTTGAGCCCCCACCCAGGTGGAAGATGGTAACTTCAGACTGAACACAAGATTCTTGGAGCACTGCTCTGTTGCCTCACCACCAACCAATCAGAAGGGGTCACAAACCCATACCCCAAATGTTGCCTTCTGTTTCCGGGGACCAGAGATGACCATCCTGTTACGTCTCTTGTTTGGCCCTTGTCTATTTCATCTCTGAGAGGAGCCAACTAAATTGCTGCAACTACAAGGATAGAAGCTGGTTTCAGATGTGGAACACCCCAACTTAGATCAGGTAGAGAGACTTCTGCTCTGCTAGGCAGGCCTATGCCCATGCACAGCAGGAAGAAGTTACAGAAGAAAGAGACCTCCACCCCAATTCCCAAAAAGTATATTGAGTATGAAGTCTCTCAGGGGGCCTATATGCTGTGTTAGGGGAAGAACGTTGTTTTTATGTGAATCACTCAGGGGTAATCAGGGAGTCCCTGGCCAAGCTCACTCTTGGTCCCTGTATCCTAAATAGACTTATCACATTTGTTAAGGAGTGCATCAATACAGTCCAGGTACTAGTACTTAGGCAGCAATATCAGGCCCTGCCCCAAAATGCTGAGGAAGATTCCTCAGTATAACAAAAGACAGGGGGGGATGTTGGGACCTAACAAACGCCATGATAGGCTTCAGGGAC
>NW_024075709.1:0-2244 GCF_014754425.2 Oryx dammah
GAGTCTGTCCTAGTATCGATTGGGGACATGAAGATCTGCATTCCTCATGAGGTGCAGCAGCGTTGGCAGGCTTCCCGTCGCCTTGATACAGGGATCTGTGGCATTATATGGAGGCTTTATCACTAGGGTTTCCCAAAGGGCTGTCACACGTGCCACTGTGGTGTGAGTCGATCCTCGGTGTGCAAGTCGACGCCGTGCAGGGAAATCAGGTTCTTCTACAGTGGACTGAGACATTTTGTGCACATTGGGAATGATGGTCCCACCGCTGGAGTTCCTCTCGTATTTCCAGTGGAGAGCGCCTCCTCCGAGATGCGCCAGGAAAGCCGGGAATCCTTTCCCGATGAAGCAGGGAATGGAACCCTCATCTAGAGCTATGAGGAGGAAACGGGGCTCCTCTTGATGTAGGCGGGACCCTCGTGGTTGCTCTCGAGTGAAGGCGGGTATATAGGGGAACTTCTTGAGTTGCAGCAAGGGTGTGAAGGAACCTTTCGAAGATCAAGGAAGAAGGTGTGATTTACCTCGAGACGCCACAGTGGAAACGGTCCTCATTTCACCTGGATGGGAGAACCTCGTGGATTTTCTCGAGTTATGGCAGGACCTTCTCCAGTTACGACATAGACCTCTGGGACCCTCCCTTGTGGCCTCAGGAAGGGCCAGTCTCCATGAGAGTTGCGAGCGGCCTGTTGGGAATCCTCTGCAGACGGTAACGGGGACTAATTCCTCGTGTGGACTCTATGACGGAACCTGAGGATTACTCTCCAGTGCTGACATGGGTCTTGGTGTACTTCTGGAGGCACCACAGGGGAGTCTGTCCTAGTCTCGAGTGGGGATATGCACGTCCGCATTCCTCACGAGCTGGAGCAGCCGGGGCCGGCTTCCCGTCCCCTTGATACAGGGATCTGCGGCATTCCATGGAGGCTTTCCCACGAGGGTTTCCCACAGGGCTGTCACACGTTCCCCTGTGGTGTGAGTCGATCCTCGGTGTGCAAGTCTACGCAGTGCCGGGAAATCAGGTTCTTCTGCAGAGGACTGAGATATTTTGCGCACATTGGGAAAGGTGGCACCACCGCTGGAGTTCCTTTTGAATTTCCTGTGCAGAGCCCCTCCTCCGAGATGCGCCAGGAAAGCCGGGAATCTTTTCCCGCCAAAGTAGGGAATGGAACCCTCATCTAGATCTATGAGTAGTAAATGGGGCTCCTCTTGATGTGGCCGGGACCCTCGGGGTTCCTCTTGAGTGGAGGCGGGTATGTAGCGGAACTTCTTGATTTGCAGCAAGGGTGTGAAGGACCCTTTCGAAGATCCAGAGGAAAGGTGTGATATGCCTCGAGACGCCTCAGCAGAAACCGGCCTCATTTCACCTGGAGGGGAGAACCTCGTGGATTTTCTCGACTTGTGGCGGGACCTTCTCGAGTTACGACGTTCACCTCTGGGACCCTCCCTTGTGGCCTCAAGAAAGGCCAGTCTCCATGGGAGTTGTGAGCGGCCTGTCGGGAATCCTCTGCAGTCGGTACCGAGGCCTAAGTCCTCATGTGGAGTCTATGATGGAAACTGAGGATTACTCTCCAGTGCTGACATGGATCTTGGGGTATTTCTGGAGGCACCACAGGGGAGTCTGTCCTAGTATCGATTGGGAACATGAAGGTCGGCTTTCGTCATGAGGTGCAGCAGCGTTGGCAGGCTTCCCGTCACCTTGATACAGGGATCTGTGGCATTATGGAGGCTTTCCCATGAGGGTTTCCCACAGGGCTGTCACACGTGTCACTGTGGTGTGAGTCGATCCTCGGTGTGCAAGTCGACGCCGTGCAGGGAAATCAGGTTCTTCTACAGTGGACTGACTCATTTTGTGCACATTCGGAATGGTGGTACCACCGCTGGAGTTCCTCTCGAATTTCCTGTAGAGAGCGCCTCCTCCGAGATGCGCCAGGAAAGCCGGGAATCCTTTCCCGACGAAGAAGGGAATGGAACCCTCATCTAGAGCTATGAGGAGGAAATGGGGCTCCTCTTGATGTAGGCGGGACCCTCGAGGTTGCTCTCGAGTGGAGGCGGGTATATAGGGGAAATTCTTGAGTTGCAGCAAGGGTGTGAAGGACCCTTTCGAAGATAAAGAGGGAAGGTGTGATTTGCCTCGACACGCCTCAGCGGAAACGGGCCTCATTTCACCTGGAGGGGTAAACCTCGTGGATTTTCTCGAGTTGAGGCGGGACCTTCTCGAGTTACGACGTTGAACTCTGGGACCCTCCCTTG
>NW_024075710.1:0-2244 GCF_014754425.2 Oryx dammah
GAGACTAAGGTGCCTGCAGTGGAAATGGTGAGATGGTTGGATTTGGGGGAAATGAGGAAGTGGAGCCAAGCAATGGATTCAACGTGGGATCTGAGAGGGGAAAGAGGAGTCGATGCTGGTCTCTGGGTGTGTGAGCATCTGGGTGAATGGGGAAGATGGAGGCAGAAGGGAAATGGAAGGGTTTACTTTGAAGTCTGTCACCTTTGCAATGACTAGAGTTGTTTTCCATGATGACCTTGTCCTTCACTGTGGAGGAACCCTTCCCACTCCTGTGTGGGGAGACCTTCAATTTAGGGCTGCCTGGTTGAGGTCTTCAGTGAAATCACAGGGAGGTCCCAACAGGATATATAAACTCAGCCACTTGTCTATATATTGGTTTGAGCTGTTGTGGTTGCTGATTCCTCTGGTAGGAATGGCAGGATTAGACCTTAGGGGACTAAGGGACTTGCATCTCCCAGCTTCAGAGTTGGGGATTGTCCTCTGTGCTCCATCCATCCTAGGTGTAAACCTTATGTTTTGTTCTAGAGCTTCTGACCACCAGTTGGTTTTTAATTCAGCAAATCATCACAAATAACAAATAGTGTTCCTTTTCTAACCTTTGATTTTTGAATCAGTTTTCTTTTTTATTGCTTTCTTTAGAAATGAAGGCATACCTTGTTTTATTGCAATTCCCAGATAATGTTTTTTGTTTTGTTTTGTTTTTAATAAAAGTTTGTGAAGCAAGTTGAGAAAATCTACAGGTACCGTTTTTCCAACAGCATTTGCTCCCTCCATGTCTGTGTCACCTTTTGGTAATTCTCACACTATGTCAAACTTTTTCACTATCATTACATTTGTTATGGTGATCTGTGATCAGTGATATTCAGTATTACTTGTTGAAGTCCCCAATGATGTTTAGTATTTTTTAGCAATAATTTATTATTATTTTGCTTAATTTATTTTATTTTTTTTTAATTAAAGGATAATTGCTTTACAGAATTTTGTTCTTTTCTGTCAGACATCAACAAGAATCACCCATAGGTATGCCCATGAGCAATAAATTATTTTTTAAATTAAGGTCTGTACATTGTTTTCGCAGGCATAATGCTACTGTACACTTGCTAGGCTACAGTGTAGTCTAAACATAACTTTTGTACAGCCTGGGAAGCCATAAATTTTGTATAACTGACTTTATTGTGATATTCTCTATACTCTGGTGTTCTGGAACTGAACCACCAATATCTCCAAGGGATCCCTGTACCTCTTTCCTTTCTGGAAAGCAGGTGACTGTCTGTTCTGAAAGCTTTAATGTGGACGTGAAACGAGTCAACCTGTTGCAAAATGTGATGCTCCAGAGGACAGGCAGCCAGCTTCAGGGAGGGGCTGGAGAAATGACAGATACTGATGAAGGGCATAACCGACAGAGTTGCCACCATGAAGTCCTGTGGTTCTAGGTGCTGAAGGTGTTGTTGTTATTTGCTAAGTTGTGTCTGACTTTTGTGCCGCCCCATGGATGGTAGCCTGCCAGGCTCGTCTGACCATGGGGATTCTCCAGGCAAGAATATTAGAGTGGGCTGCCATTTCTTGTAAAAAGTACATTTTGTTGCACTGGTGAACATATTTGCACAAAGGCAGAAGGGTATGGTTTGTGTGTGTGTGCGTGTGCATTCAATTTATTTTAGATTATATTTTCTGTTCACATAAAGGGTATGGTTTTGTTTTGTTGTTGTTCAGTTGCTCAGTTGTTTCTGACTCCTGATGACCCAATGTACTGCAGCACACTAGGCTTCCCTGTCCTTCACCATCTCTTAGGGTTTGCTTGAACTCATGTCCATTGGGTCAGTGATGTCACCTAACCATCTCATCCTGTGTCGTCCCCTGTTCCTCCTTCCCACAATCTTTCCCAGCATCAGGGCCATTTCTAATGAGTTGGCTCTTCACATCAGGTGGCCAAAGTATTGGAGCCTCAGCTTCAGCATCAGTCCTTCCAATGAATATTCAGGGTTGATTTCCTTTAGAATTGACTGGTTTGATCTCCTTGCAGTCCAAGGGACTTTTAAGTCTTCTCTAATACTGCAATTCCAAAGCATGAGTTCTTCAGCACTCAGCTTTCTTTATAGTCCAACTCTCATATCCATTCATGACTACTGGAAAACCATACCTTTGACTATACAGATCTTCATCAGCAAAGCAATGTTTCTGCTTTTTAATACACTGTCTAGATTTGTCACAGCTTTTTTTCCAAAGAGTAAGTATCTTTTAATT
>NW_024075711.1:0-2243 GCF_014754425.2 Oryx dammah
GCAGATCCCTGTATCAAGGCGACGGGAAGCCTTCCGCGGCTGCTCTATCTCGTGAGGAATGCGGACGTGCATTTCCCCACTCGAGACTAGGACAGTCTCGCCTGTGGTTGCCTCCGGAAGTACCCCAAGATCCATGTCAGCAGTGGAGAGGAATCCTCTGGTTCCGTCATAGACGCCAGACGAGGACTTAGGACATGGAACGGAATGCAGAGGATTCCCGACAGGCCACTGGCAACTCGCATGGAGACTGGCCTTTCCTGAGGCCACAAGGGAGGGTCCCAGAGGTCAACGTCATGACTCGAAAAGGTCCCCCCACAACTCGAGAAAATCCACGAGGTTCTCCCCTCCAGGTGAAATGAGGCCCGTTTCCGCTGAGGCGTCTCGAGGCAAATCACACCTTCCCTCTTGATCTTCGTAAGGGTCCTTCACACCCTTGATGCAACTCAAGAAGTTCCCCTACATACCCACCTCCACTTGAGAGGAACCCCGAGGGTCCCGCCCACATCAAGAAGATCCCCGTTTCCTACTCATAGCTCTAGATGAGGGTTCCATTCACTGCTTCGTTGGGAAAGGTTTCCTGGCTTTCCTGGCGCATCTCGGAGGAGGCGCTCTCCACAGGAAATTCGAGAGGAACTCCAGCAGTGGTGCCACCATTCCCAATGTGCACAAAATGTCTCATTCCACAGCAGAAGAACCTGATTTCCCTGCATGGCGTCGACTTGCACACCGAGGATCGACTCACACCACAGTGGCACGTGTGACAGCCCTGTGGGAAACCCTCGTGTCAAAGCCTCCATATAATGCCACAGATCCCTGTATAAAGGCGACGGGAAGCCTGCCAAGGCGGCTGCACCTCATGAGAAAAGCCGACCTCATGTCCCCAATCGATACTAGGACAGACTCCCCTGTGGTGCCTCCAGAAGTACCCCAAGATCCATGTCAGCACTGGAGAGTAATCCTCAGGTTCCGTCATAGACTCTACACGAGGACTTAGGCCCCGGTACCGACTGCAGAGGATTCCCGACAGGCCGCTCGCAACTCGCATGGAGACTGGCCTTTCCTGAGAACACAAGGGAGGGTCCCAGAGGTCAACGTCGTAACTCAAGAAGGTCCCGCCACAACTCTTCAAAATCCACGAGGTTCTCCCCTCCAGGCTAGATGAGGCCCTTTTCTGCTGAGGCGTCTCGAGGCAAATCACATCTTCCCTCTTGAACTTCGAAAGGGAGTATCACACCCTTGTTGCAACTCAGGAAGTTCCCCTACATTCCCGCCTCCACTCGAGAGGAACACCGAGGGTCCCGCCCACATCAAGAGGAGCCCCATTTCCTCCTCATAGCTCTAGATGAGGTTTCCATTCCCTGCTTCGTCGGGAAAGGATTCCCGGCTTTCCTGGCGCATCTCGGAGGAGGCGCTCTCCACAGGAAATTCGAGAGGAACTCCAGCGGTGGTGCCACCATTCCCCATGTGCACAAAATGTCTCAATACACACCAGAAAACCTGATTTCCCTACACTGCGTCGACTTGCACACCGAGGATCGCCTCACACCACAGTGGCACGTGTGACAGCCCTGTGGGAAACCCCCGTGGGAAAGCCTCCATGGAATGCCTCAGAACCTGGTATCAAGGGGACGGGAAGCCTGCTGCGGCTGCTCCAGCTCATGAGGAATGCGGACGTGCATATCCCCACTCAAGACTAGGACAGACTCCCCTGTGTTTGCCTACGGATGTACCCCAAGATCCATGTCAGCAGTGGAGAGGAATCCTCAGGTTCCTTCATAGACTCCAGACGAGGACTTAGGCCATGGCTCGGAATGCAGAGGAATCCCGACAAGTGCCTAGAAACTAGCATGGAGACTTGCCTTTCCTGAGGCCATACGGAAGGGTCCCAAAGGTCAACGTCGTAACTCGAGAAGGTCCCGCCACAACTCGAGAAAATCCATGAGGTTCTCCCCTCCAGGCTAGATGAGGCCCTTTTCCGCTGAGGCGTCTCAAGGCAAATCACACCTTCACTCTTGAACTTCGAAAGGGACTTCACACCCTTGTTGCAACTCAAGAAGTTCCCCTACATACTGCCTCCACTAGAGAGGATCACCGAGGGTCCCGCCCACATCAAGAGGAGCCCCTTTCCTCCGAATAGCTCGAAATGAGGTTTCCTTTCCCTGCTTCTTCGGGAAAGGATACCTGGCTTTCCTGGCACATCTCGGTGGAGGTGCTCTCCACAGGAATGTTCAGAGGAACTCCAG
>NW_024075712.1:0-2243 GCF_014754425.2 Oryx dammah
TGACTGTGCTCGGTCACATGGGGAGCTCTCCTTGGCCCTCATGAAATCACAGACACCCGCGCTCCCAACCACCACCCCGCATCCCACCCTGAGCCCCCAGCGGTGTCACCCCCCGAGACTGGACATTCCCCCATGATGGGTGGTGACTTTGGACTCTGGGGCGGTACGCTGGGCCCACCCATCTCCGACCGGGTCTGGCCCCCAGCTGGCGCTGGCACTCTGTTTCTGTCTTTCGCTTGCCTGGGTCCTAGCAACTGCCCAGAGCCCCAGCCCGCCGCCGAGCCTGAGCAGCCTGTGGCACCGCGCAGCACTGTGGCTCGCCCCCGCCCACCCGCCACCCCACCCAAATGGAGTGCTCTCCTGTCATCTTCCTCACTCCACAGCCCCCTCCCGGTCACGGCCTGCCCTCTGCCTTTCCCGCCAGACTCCAGGCTCGGCCCCACCTCCCCGCCACCATCCCCCTGGAGCTCGGGCTATCCCTCACACGTCCTGCCCTGGCCTGCCCTGCCCTGGCGTTCACCAGTGCGGGCCTCCCTCCAGCTCCGCAGACCCACCCCTACCCCCACGCCCACCCATACCTACCTCAGATCCATCCCAGCCGCTCACATGTGCTTGGCACGGCTTCCCCGCCGCTCCCATGGTTCTACAGAGGCCCTGCTCGAGTGGCCTGCCGATCTTTTGGGCAGGTCCCCGCGAGCCCCACGCCGCCCTTTCCCGCCACCCGTGCACGCAGACGCCCCGACCAAGCACCCCGGGGCCTGCCTCCCAGCTCCCAGCTCGCCGCCTCCCCCTCTATTCGCGATCGCTCTGCCCGGGTCCCTGATCCACGTGGGGCGCCCACCAGCCACGGCCCCAGGCGCCTTCGTCCCATACTCTCCCCCACGCACGCTGGCGCCCGCGGCCCCGGCAGGGGCCTCGAGGAAACCTCCTTTCGCGGCGGCAAGCACACGTCGGGCCACGGGGGCTCCTTTCCCTCGAGGGACTCGGCTTTGTGCCATCGCACCCGAGTGTGCCGCCCTCGCCGCATTTGGTGCCCTTCGTAGGCCGTCCACTTCCCCTCCGAAGGACACGGTCCTCGAACAGGCCTGAAACCCTTTGGGGATAGACGAGCCCGAGACGGGGCCAAGGGAGACTGTGGTGGAGGATCACCCTCGCGTTCCTAGGGGAAGACGATGACAGGGTGGGGAGAGGGATGGAGTGGATCCTGGATAGACTGTTTGGAGAGAATGGGAAACTATTCGATGTCGTAAGTAGGGGAGGGGTGCGAGGAACAGGGCGCTCTGTGTGTGTGTGTGTGTGTGTGTGTGTGTGTGTGTGTGAGTGCACCCGAGTGCCCACCTTTGGTTACGAGTCGGGGAGGGAGGCCTGGGTAAATCTTGCCTCAGTCCGGTAGGATTGAGAGCTGTGGTCAGGCAAGGGAAACAGCATGGTTGTCGTGCCTGGCAGGCGTGGCTGCCTCTGAGCGACTGAACTGCTACCGATGCCTCGCGGGCGCCGTGGTCCGCCTCCCAGAGCCCACTCAAGACCAGAACCCCCCTCTTGGAGTCGCCAGCGGCATACGGGAGTCACAGCCAGCCCGGGACGTGGCACGCCCTGGCCAAGCCGCCCAGAGAGCTGGCTGGCATGAGGGACGTGGCCAGGCAGGCGTGTCCGTGGCCACTGGCCCCCACTCCCAGAGGCAGATCGCCCTCGCTCACCTGGGGCTGTGGCCACCGGCCCTGCCGCTGCTGGCCCCCCACTGGCGACCACCACAGCCCACGGCCCTACGCCCAGCCCGACCCCCGCCCGCCCTATCCAAGCCCACCTCCTCACCACCACCCACAGCAGGAGCACCAGCACAAGCCCAGGAGCACCACCGCCACCACCAGGGGCAGCGGCCGCAGCCCCTACGGAGGGAGGGAGGCGGGGGATGGGAGGCCTCAGGCGGGTCACGGTGGAAGCGGCTCGAGGTTGCCCCGGGGGACGGCGGAGGCGGCCCGAATCGTGCTTGGCCTGGACGCCCAGGGTCCGGGGGGCCTCTGGCGCAGCGCCGAGCAAGCGTAGGCTAATAAAAGGGTGGCAGGGTGTCCGGCGAGGACATGGGCAGGTGGCAGGCGGAGAGGAAGAAGATAAGGCTTCCCTGACCGGGAATCGAACCCGGGCCGCGGCGGTGAGAGCGCCGAATCCTAACCACTAGACCACCAGGGAGCGTCGGGGTTCAGCCCTCGCCTGCTCCTGCTGAACCCAGGGCCTCCATGCCACCC
>NW_024075713.1:0-2242 GCF_014754425.2 Oryx dammah
GCTCATGTTGGATGTAATGTTTGGATAGGTTAGAGGCCATGGCCTTTCACCCCTACGAAAAAGAACCTTAGAAGCCACTTCTTAGTTTCCCCCTTGCAGAGCTGTTTCATGGGACGTCTGACTCCAGCTCAAGAGTTTCAATGACCATAGGCGGCACAAATCTGATACTGCTCCATAGCTTTGAACAATTTTTAACATCACCTCTTGACCAGCACATCTGTGTAGGGAGGATATTTGTAAGGTTTACCCCTATCTGAGATGCCTCAACAATTTTACTCTCAGGCTCAGGGCATGGTCTTCCTCCTTGATAAAGATTGTTAGGACAGTGGAAGTCTTGTGTTATGGTGTCCCAGCCCAGGGGACCAACCGTGTAATGGTCTCCCAGACCTTAGTAGCCTGATTATCTGAAACTTAAAGTCCCCTACTCTTGAGCATATATCTCAGCACCTTTAGCACAGGCTCATCAGACTTACCAATGTTATTTCCCATGTTGCCAAGAAGAATAGAAAGAAAAGTCACTGAGGACGACCACCAAAATTCCTACCAGGAACGGTGGCTGCCAGAAAGTTGGGCGTATGGTATGCTTTTGGAACTGTTTATGTGCCTGCGTCATTGCACGGAAGTTTTCTTGCTGGGAGTGGGCACCCTAGAGGTTTGTAGCCTGTTCCGTGACCCCCTTATCCTGTCACGGGAGTCTTTAAGTGGCAGGCGCCCTAATGGCCTTTAAGTGCCTGACCTGTGCCCACAGGGAAGTTTCTAGGCCACGTCCTCAGTTAAGAATGTTTAAAGGAGAGTTTCACCCGGTCGGGCTCTAGTTACTGAGGCTCACTTGTTGCAGGGCCTTCAGTGTCCGCCAGAGTGTAGCCCTAGCCGGGACTCATCAATTACCTCCTCAACCGTTCACCCATTCACTGAAACTCTCATAGAAATCAGGAGAATGAAAGTAAAGGAGGAACAACAGCAAAGGAAGGAAAGCGTGTCAAGAATTGAGACAAAGTCACTTCCCCCGTTCGGTGTCGGTGGGGGGGCTCACCTTGTCCGTCCGCTTGTCCTCAGGTGATACTCCTCTGAAGGGGAGCGCCGTGCTGCGACCAGCCTAGGATCCCTCGTCGCTCCTTCTTTCAGAGCCGCACGGTGTCACCACCTCCGTCCGTCCGCTTCGAGCCCCATGTTGGGCGCCAGTTTCTGCGGGGGGCGCTCCTCAGAAAGAGAGAGGCAGTGGAACTTCCCTCAGCAGAGCTGAGGGGTCCCGAGGAAAAGTGAGCCTGCTGTCCGCCAACCCAGCCCCTCGGCGAGGGAGAGAAATCAGACGCGACAGGGGTTCTGTCTAAGCAGTTCTGCTTTATTATCGTAAGCTCTTGGTTTATATAGGCAAGCAGGGGGGTTTTGCGGGGGACTTTCCATAGTTCTACCAATCAAGTTAAACGTCAGATTACCACGTGCTTACATCATGACAGGGGTCTATGGTGATCACGTGTTGTCCACGTGCACGGAAATCAAGAGAGCCAATCAAAAGTTTTGACAAACAACTTAAGCCGTGCCCTCATCTCTTCCTCCAGGCACCATCTTAGCTCTAAACCGTAAAGCTAGCCCTTCTTTTTAAGGTTTCCCATTTAGGGCCCCACATCTCCCCCTTTTTTATTTTATTTAAGCCCTTGAGACATTTGTATTGATGTTCTGTAGAGCAAGGCGTAAAGCTGTAGGCGGCCAACCTCCAGCCTCGACAGCCCCTCTCGCGGCTGTGCCTGTCTTAGGTTGCCCTCCTCTGAGGGTCTTACCCGTCATTGGCTATCCAGCCACCTCTTGGGGGCTAGGCGGAATCTCTCTAGATGATGGGCATCTAGAACTCTTTTATTTATATGTCTCGGTTAATCTCTTGCAGGGCGAAATTAATCCAGGGGTTTTGTGGGTGCCAAACGTGGGGCTCTTCCTCCATGACCTGGGCAAGCATAACTATTTTTTGTTGTAAGCATATATTGCGGGCTGTGAGGTTTTTTACCTTTAACACTATAACAAGCAGAACAACAAAAACAATCAGATAGAAGGTATTTTTAAACCAGGTAAATGGACTTTGTATCCAGTCCCATAAATCTGTTGCTCCCCTTTTTACTTGTTCCCAAAATGTCTGGAGTACAATTTGATTCACCTTAGACACATTTAGATTTAAGATGATGTTTGTTAACACATCTTGATTATTCCAAAATGTTAAATCCCATGTTTTCATATTGTTCGAAAGATTTTG
>NW_024075714.1:0-2241 GCF_014754425.2 Oryx dammah
TACTGATGAAACTGTTAATGTGTCCTCTTTATTAAGTCACACGAGGGAACAAGTGAACACCCTGATGGATCCCACCCCTATGTGGGGGACATTGTAAATCCAAGATTCAGGTCCTACGATTTTCGACAGAAAAAGTTGTCATTCCGTTGGGAATCACTGACTTCACCTGTATTCTCTCATATGTGACTCTATTGTGGCATCTGCCTGCATTGCAGCCGAGGAGCCACCAGAGCAGCCGCCTCCATGCTGGGGAAATCCCAGGGAGAGGGAGCCTGTGAGATCGTGATAACCGGTCATGGGATTGAGAGGTGGGCCAGCAAACTGCACTCATGCAATCGAGGGCTCTCCAGCTGCTCCCTTGTCCTAGAAATGTGTCTTCTGCTTGCCTTCCTGCCGGAGGCCAGTGTGAGGAATTCCACCAGTGACAAGGTCATGCGGCAGAGATCTGATGTGCAAGGTCGAGTCAGATCTCAGGTTTTCTCCCTGGTATTTCCTGAGCATGTACCCCCCAAAATAAGAATCAGCCTGCTTTTCCACTCTTCTGACATTCTCTAGAAAAAGTCAATTCAGGGCTTTAGTCTTCTGCATTTGAAAGAGTGTTTCAATCCAAAACCCCTCTGACGGCTTTCTAGCCTGCCTGCAGGACGCGTACAGCTGCGCCTGTGATTGTTTGAGGCCTTCTGACTGCAGGAGGCACAGGAGGCTTAAAACATCCTAGGAATGTAGGGGCTTCCGAGGAGTCAAATCATTAGAATAGGACTGATTAAAGGTTTCATTTGTTGAGCCAATATTTGCTGCCAAATTTTCATATCTTTTACTTGTTGATATAGTTGGTATATAGAAAAAACAAGTAGCAACATTAGATCTTTGAGTTAAGTACCTTCTTTATTATAACCCACTGTGCCTTTGTTCTATAGAGATGTAACTTTAGTGCTTTAAGGAGATGCAGATTAAAGAAAAACACTTCAGGGGAAATGAAATTAACATTCATTAAGGAAGAGAGCAAAAAAGTGTTAGCAAGCCTCTTGGCCAGAAGATAATGTAAATCACCTGAGACCTTTTGTATACAAAAAGATATACAGAAATAGTCCGGGCTGCTAACGCTACATAATTTTGTATTACCCATTGATCTCTATGTATAATCAAAAGTATAAAAAGCCTTGAAGGACAATAAAGGCGGGGCAAGTCATTGGAAGGACTGGTTTCCCCCATGTCTCCTCTTTACTCCTTTTCAGGCTGATCCCTTGGAATGTGGAGGCTCCCCATGTCTACTTACTTGTCCCAGCTTTTAAGATCCATAAGAGAGAGAGCCCAAGGCGGGGCACTCTCTGATATTCAAACGGGCGTGGGCGGCCTAAAGTAGATGGTGCAAGTTCCTTGTCTGGAACTTTATTGGTTTTCCATGTAAACCAAGCTAATCAGCCTCTTTTTTCCATTAAATTTTCCTGCTACACTATTTCTTCCTAATCTAATCTTATATTAATAAATAAGTAAGTCTTTCCTCGCCAACGCTGTCCCTGCTTCAAATTCCCTGGATCCACCGGGGCTGGACCCCGGCACCTTCCCCACTTCCAGAAGCCCCTCCAAGGATGCAGCCTCGAGTAGAAACTGATACTGTCTAGATGGTATGAGTAATAGAACCCACTTAAGGCCTCTCTATAAGCGTTTCAGATTCTGGCAGACAGGTGTGAAGAACTGATTTTCTTGGGGCTGCCCAAGACAAGCATCTTGAGTCAGTTCCCTGTGTATTAAACCTGCCAGCTTGCAGCCTGGAGTGGTCTGCCTCACCATCAGGTTTCAGATGAAACCTGGATAGATCCCAAGGAAGCTGCAAACCAACGTACATTTTTAAAAAATCAGTCTCATCTATATTTATAAACATATATTCGTTGGAATATCCAGGGCAACCAGTCTCAAAGTTCTTTACTGTGAAACAGCATCCTAATTATCTAAATCTCTTCCTAACCTGGGCTGCATTCTCTGGGTTTTTGAATTAACAAGTGGTCATGTTGCAGAATAGGACTTGCTAGGCATTCCCTTTCCACACTGTTGAAGTTTCCCCTGCCTTCCCACCCTGGGTCCTCTCTACCATGCCCCCTGAGTATCTTATTCTTACATAGAGGAATATCTTCTATAATGATTCTTTATTTTATCAATTATTCCTTTTTTGTTTATTGTTTGTCCCCTCAAGGAACACTGCTAGGTCTGGAGAGGCAGGGATCTTTACCTGCTATCATGTGC
>NW_024075715.1:0-2241 GCF_014754425.2 Oryx dammah
TACTGATGAAACTGTTAATGTGTCCTCTTTATTAAGTCACACGAGGGAACAAGTGAACACCCTGATGGATCCCACCCCTATGTGGGGGACATTGTAAATCCAAGATTCAGGTCCTACGATTTTCGACAGAAAAAGTTGTCATTCCGTTGGGAATCACTGACTTCACCTGTATTCTCTCATATGTGACTCTATTGTGGCATCTGCCTGCATTGCAGCCGAGGAGCCACCAGAGCAGCCGCCTCCATGCTGGGGAAAGCCCAGGGAGAGGGAGCCTGTGAGATCGTGATAACCGGTCATGGGATTGAGAGGTGGGCCAGCAAACTGCACTCATGCAATCGAGGGCTCTCCAGCTGCTCCCTTGTCCTAGAAATGTGTCTTCTGCTTGCCTTCCTGCCGGAGGCCAGTGTGAGGAATTCCACCAGTGACAAGGTCATGCGGCAGAGATCTGATGTGCAAGGTCGAGTCAGATCTCAGGTTTTCTCCCTGGTATTTCCTGAGCATGTACCCCCCAAAATAAGAATCAGCCTGCTTTTCCACTCTTCTGACATTCTCTAGAAAAAGTCAATTCAGGGCTTTAGTCTTCTGCATTTGAAAGAGTGTTTCAATCCAAAACCCCTCTGACGGCTTTCTAGCCTGCCTGCAGGACGCGTACAGCTGCGCCTGTGATTGTTTGAGGCCTTCTGACTGCAGGAGGCACAGGAGGCTTAAAACATCCTAGGAATGTAGGGGCTTCCGAGGAGTCAAATCATTAGAATAGGACTGATTAAAGGTTTCATTTGTTGAGCCAATATTTGCTGCCAAATTTTCATATCTTTTACTTGTTGATATAGTTGGTATATAGAAAAAACAAGTAGCAACATTAGATCTTTGAGTTAAGTACCTTCTTTATTATAACCCACTGTGCCTTTGTTCTATAGAGATGTAACTTTAGTGCTTTAAGGAGATGCAGATTAAAGAAAAACACTTCAGGGGAAATGAAATTAACATTCATTAAGGAAGAGAGCAAAAAAGTGTTAGCAAGCCTCTTGGCCAGAAGATAATGTAAATCACCTGAGACCTTTTGTATACAAAAAGATATACAGAAATAGTCCGGGCTGCTAACGCTACATAATTTTGTATTACCCATTGATCTCTATGTATAATCAAAAGTATAAAAAGCCTTGAAGGACAATAAAGGCGGGGCAAGTCATTGGAAGGACTGGTTTCCCCCATGTCTCCTCTTTACTCCTTTTCAGGCTGATCCCTTGGAATGTGGAGGCTCCCCATGTCTACTTACTTGTCCCAGCTTTTAAGATCCATAAGAGAGAGAGCCCAAGGCGGGGCACTCTCTGATATTCAAACGGGCGTGGGCGGCCTAAAGTAGATGGTGCAAGTTCCTTGTCTGGAACTTTATTGGTTTTCCATGTAAACCAAGCTAATCAGCCTCTTTTTTCCATTAAATTTTCCTGCTACACTATTTCTTCCTAATCTAATCTTATATTAATAAATAAGTAAGTCTTTCCTCGCCAACGCTGTCCCTGCTTCAAATTCCCTGGATCCACCGGGGCTGGACCCCGGCACCTTCCCCACTTCCAGAAGCCCCTCCAAGGATGCAGCCTCGAGTAGAAACTGATACTGTCTAGATGGTATGAGTAATAGAACCCACTTAAGGCCTCTCTATAAGCGTTTCAGATTCTGGCAGACAGGTGTGAAGAACTGATTTTCTTGGGGCTGCCCAAGACAAGCATCTTGAGTCAGTTCCCTGTGTATTAAACCTGCCAGCTTGCAGCCTGGAGTGGTCTGCCTCACCATCAGGTTTCAGATGAAACCTGGATAGATCCCAAGGAAGCTGCAAACCAACGTACATTTTTAAAAAATCAGTCTCATCTATATTTATAAACATATATTCGTTGGAATATCCAGGGCAACCAGTCTCAAAGTTCTTTACTGTGAAACAGCATCCTAATTATCTAAATCTCTTCCTAACCTGGGCTGCATTCTCTGGGTTTTTGAATTAACAAGTGGTCATGTTGCAGAATAGGACTTGCTAGGCATTCCCTTTCCACACTGTTGAAGTTTCCCCTGCCTTCCCACCCTGGGTCCTCTCTACCATGCCCCCTGAGTATCTTATTCTTACATAGAGGAATATCTTCTATAATGATTCTTTATTTTATCAATTATTCCTTTTTTGTTTATTGTTTGTCCCCTCAAGGAACACTGCTAGGTCTGGAGAGGCAGGGATCTTTACCTGCTATCATGTGC
>NW_024075716.1:0-2241 GCF_014754425.2 Oryx dammah
GGCATGGTGCTCAATAGTCGTGGCTCCTGGGCTCTAGAGCACAGGCTTAATAGTTGTGACATGTGGGTTTAGTTGCTCCATGGCATGTGGGATCTTCCTGGATCAGGGACTGAACCCATGTCTCCTGCATTGGCAGGCAGATTCTTTACCACTGAGCCACCAGGGAAGCCCTTTTTGTATCTTTTATGTCTAGTGATTTTTGATTACATATTAGAAATTATGAGTGTTCAGAGAGCCTGCATTCTCTTATCTTTTACTGATGATTCACTTTTTTGTCTAGAGAACAGTCACTTACTAACTGGTCACCTTGAGCTTGTTTATGTGGGTTTGGTTTTATACCTTGTTAGGGTGTATTTGTGGAAAGTCCAAAGTGCTTCCCAAGCTCCCCATTTTGGCGAGACTTCATTTCCAAACTGTCTTCCCTGGAAATCTTGTCGTGGGTTGGCCAGGCTGTCAGGATGGATCTGGAGCAGGTCCCACTTCAGGGTGAGGGAGGGATCCCTGATCCATAGGTGCAGGCTGTGGGGTCTCAGTGGGATGCCAGCAGAGGTCTATTCCTAATCCTGCAGCAGCTTCTCCATAGAGTCTAGTGGTCTTGAACTGAGCATGGACAGCCCCTCCTTCTTCTGAAGATTTACTGGGGGTCCTTTCTGATACTCCTCTGCTTAGATGCTAGGTGCTTCCAGTGCCGACCCCTGGCCCCTTCTGGCTCTGTCACTTGCTTCTCTAACTATGAGGCTATCTCAAGATGAAGGACCAAGGTCACCACCCACCAGAAGTTCTCCGAGACTCAGCCCTTTGTCTTCTGAACCCTCTGGGTGAGGAGTCCCCATCCTTCCTATGTCTTCTGGTGCCCCACCTTCAGCTTGATACCCTGGACACTTGGGTGTCAGACAGATGCACTCTGTTCTCCTTGCTCCACAGTAGAGCTGACATGGGAGGACGGTGGTTTCCGTGGCTGTTTGAGGACTAGTATCACACAGGGAGGGACATCTGGAGATTTGTACAAAAGTGGGTCAGGTCAAATTTTAAGGAATGAAGCAGAATCCAGACAGAGCCAGTAAGGCACTCAGGCAGGATGCCAAGTGAACAAGAGCTTGAAGAAGGGCAATTAGTCATGAAGGTAAGTAAAAGCCAAACAAGCAACTAAAAAATCTACAACAGAAAACTATGTCTTGGGAGACAGCCCAGAAGAGGCAAAACAAGGAAGACAACAGTCACGTCTGTGTTGTCCAGACGCCCACGGCCTGGGTATAAAGGCTGTCCAGGGAGGCAACCTGCAGACATCACCCACCTTCCTCCCGACACCAGCCAACCCCACGCCACCATGTGCCACACCAGCTTCTCCTCAGGCTGCCAGGCTGCCTGTGTGCCCAGCTCCTGCCAGCCATCCTACAGCACGTCCAGCCCCTGCCAGCCGTCCTGTCTGCCCGTGAGCTGCAGGCCAGCCGTGTGTGTGACTCCCTCCTGCCAGTCCTCTGTGCGCCTGCCTGTGCGCTGCAGGCCTGCTGTGTATGTGCCTGTGAGTTTTAAGCCGGCTGTGTGCCTGCCCGTGAGCTACAGGCCGGCCGTGTTGGTGGCCCCCTCCTGCCGGTCCTCCAGGTGCTACCAGCCCTCCCGCCCTAACCTGGTCTGCAGACCCGTCTCCTGTAGCACCCCTTCCTGCTTGTGATCACGAGCCTCCTCCCAGCTGCTCCCAGTGCAGACGGGGTCACTCCTGCATCCCTCCCAGTACAAGTCTTCAGTGGGCCTCCAGGTTCTGCACATGGCAGATGAAAAAAGCCACACTAAACAGACCTCTGAACCTGGGCAAGAACATGGCTGGATGATCTGGACCCTTCTGTGAACTGGTGCATTTCCCCCAGGAAGCCCTGGTTCCCAGGGTCCTTCTCTGTCTCCAGCAGGAAAGCACACCCCACATGAGCCGAATAAACTGTGCTTTCCCCATGCAACAGTCTCTTCCTAGCTGTTTTTCGCTTCTGTTTTCTGGCTAGCTAGGCTATTACCAGGCCTTCCCTGGTGGCTCCAGTGCTAAAGAATCTGCCTGCAAGGCAGGAGACCCAGGGTCGATCCCTGGGTTGGGAAGCTCCCCTGGTGACAACCCACTCCACTATTCTTGCCTGGGAAATCCCATGGACAGAGGAGTCTGGTGGGCTTCAGTCCATGGGGTTGCAAAGAGCTGGACACAACTGAGCAACTACAGCCACCACCAGGCTGTTACCAAGAATTTAAGGCTGATCA
>NW_024075717.1:0-2241 GCF_014754425.2 Oryx dammah
GGCATGGTGCTCAATAGTCGTGGCTCCTGGGCTCTAGAGCACAGGCTTAATAGTTGTGACATGTGGGTTTAGTTGCTCCATGGCATGTGGGATCTTCCTGGATCAGGGACTGAACCCATGTCTCCTGCATTGGCAGGCAGATTCTTTACCACTGAGCCACCAGGGAAGCCCTTTTTGTATCTTTTATGTCTAGTGATTTTTGATTACATATTAGAAATTATGAGTGTTCAGAGAGCCTGCATTCTCTTATCTTTTACTGATGATTCACTTTTTTGTCTAGAGAACAGTCACTTACTAACTGGTCACCTTGAGCTTGTTTATGTGGGTTTGGTTTTATACCTTGTTAGGGTGTATTTGTGGAAAGTCCAAAGTGCTTCCCAAGCTCCCCATTTTGGCGAGACTTCATTTCCAAACTGTCTTCCCTGGAAATCTTGTCGTGGGTTGGCCAGGCTGTCAGGATGGATCTGGAGCAGGTCCCACTTCAGGGTGAGGGAGGGATCCCTGATCCATAGGTGCAGGCTGTGGGGTCTCAGTGGGATGCCAGCAGAGGTCTATTCCTAATCCTGCAGCAGCTTCTCCATAGAGTCTAGTGGTCTTGAACTGAGCATGGACAGCCCCTCCTTCTTCTGAAGATTTACTGGGGGTCCTTTCTGATACTCCTCTGCTTAGATGCTAGGTGCTTCCAGTGCCGACCCCTGGCCCCTTCTGGCTCTGTCACTTGCTTCTCTAACTATGAGGCTATCTCAAGATGAAGGACCAAGGTCACCACCCACCAGAAGTTCTCTGAGACTCAGCCCTTTGTCTTCTGAACCCTCTGGGTGAGGAGTCCCCATCCTTCCTATGTCTTCTGGTGCCCCACCTTCAGCTTGATACCCTGGACACTTGGGTGTCAGACAGATGCACTCTGTTCTCCTTGCTCCACAGTAGAGCTGACATGGGAGGACGGTGGCTTCCGTGGCTGTTTGAGGACTAGTATCACACAGGGAGGGACATCTGGAGATTTGTACAAAAGTGGGTCAGGTCAAATTTTAAGGAATGAAGCAGAATCCAGACAGAGCCAGTAAGGCACTCAGGCAGGATGCCAAGTGAACAAGAGCTTGAAGAAGGGCAATTAGTCATGAAGGTAAGTAAAAGCCAAACAAGCAACTAAAAAATCTACAACAGAAAACTATGTCTTGGGAGACAGCCCAGAAGAGGCAAAACAAGGAAGACAACAGTCACGTCTGTGTTGTCCAGACGCCCACGGCCTGGGTATAAAGGCTGTCCAGGGAGGCAACCTGCAGACATCACCCACCTTCCTCCCGACACCAGCCAACCCCACGCCACCATGTGCCACACCAGCTTCTCCTCAGGCTGCCAGGCTGCCTGTGTGCCCAGCTCCTGCCAGCCATCCTACAGCACGTCCAGCCCCTGCCAGCCGTCCTGTCTGCCCGTGAGCTGCAGGCCAGCCGTGTGTGTGACTCCCTCCTGCCAGTCCTCTGTGCGCCTGCCTGTGCGCTGCAGGCCTGCTGTGTATGTGCCTGTGAGTTTTAAGCCGGCTGTGTGCCTGCCCGTGAGCTACAGGCCGGCCGTGTTGGTGGCCCCCTCCTGCCGGTCCTCCAGGTGCTACCAGCCCTCCCGCCCTAACCTGGTCTGCAGACCCGTCTCCTGTAGCACCCCTTCCTGCTTGTGATCACGAGCCTCCTCCCAGCTGCTCCCAGTGCAGACGGGGTCACTCCTGCATCCCTCCCAGTACAAGTCTTCAGTGGGCCTCCAGGTTCTGCACATGGCAGATGAAAAAAGCCACACTAAACAGACCTCTGAACCTGGGCAAGAACATGGCTGGATGATCTGGACCCTTCTGTGAACTGGTGCATTTCCCCCAGGAAGCCCTGGTTCCCAGGGTCCTTCTCTGTCTCCAGCAGGAAACCACACCCCACATGAGCCGAATAAACTGTGCTTTCCCCATGCAACAGTCTCTTCCTAGCTGTTTTTCGCTTCTGTTTTCTGGCTAGCTAGGCTATTACCAGGCCTTCCCTGGTGGCTCCAGTGCTAAAGAATCTGCCTGCAAGGCAGGAGACCCAGGGTCGATCCCTGGGTTGGGAAGCTCCCCTGGTGACAACCCACTCCACTATTCTTGCCTGGGAAATCCCATGGACAGAGGAGTCTGGTGGGCTTCAGTCCATGGGGTTGCAAAGAGCTGGACACAACTGAGCAACTACAGCCACCACCAGGCTGTTACCAAGAATTTAAGGCTGATCA
>NW_024075718.1:0-2241 GCF_014754425.2 Oryx dammah
CAACAGTTAGAACTGGACATGGAACAACAGACTGGTTCCAAATAGGAAAAGGAGTACGTCAAGGCTGTATATTGTCACCCTGCTTATTTAACTTATATGCAGAGTACATCATGAGAAATGCTGGACTGGAAGAAACACAAGCTGGAATCAAGATTGCCGGGAGAAATATCAATCACCTCAGATATGCAGATGACACCACCCTTATGGCAGAAAGTGAAGAGGAGCTAAAAATCCTCTTGATGAAGGTGAAAGAGGAGAGCGAAAAAGTTGGCCTAAAGCTCAACATTCAGAAAACGAAGATCATGGCATCCGGTCCCATCACTTCATGGGAAATAGATGGGGAAACAGTGGAAACAGTGTCAGACTTTATTTTTCTGGGCTCCAGAATCACTGCAGATGGTGACTGCAGCCATGAAATTAAAAGACGCTTACTCCTTGGAAGAAAAGTTATGACCAACCTAGATAGCATATTCAAAAGCAGAGACATTACTTTGCCAACTAAGGTCCGTCCAGTCAAGGCTATGGTTTTTCCTGTGGTCATGTATGGATGTGAGAGTTGGACTGTGAAGAAGGCTGAGCGCTGAAGAATTGATGCTTTTGAACTGTGGTGTTGGAGAAGACTCTTGAGAGTCCCTTGGACTGCAAGGAGATGCAACCAGTCCATTCTGAAGGAGATCAACCTTGGGATTTCTTTGGAAGGAATGATGCTAAAGTTGAAACTCCAGTACTTTGGCCACCTCATGAGAAAAGATGACTCATTGGGAAAAACTCTGATGCTGGGAGGGATTGGGAGCAGGAGGAGAAGGGGACGACTGAGGATGAGATGGCTGGATGGCATCATGGACTCGATGGACGTGAGTCTGAGTGAACTCCGGGAGATGGTGATGAACAGGGAGGCCTGGTGTGCTGCGATTCATGGGGTCGCAAAGAGTCGGACACCACTGAGTGATTGTACTGAACTGATACCTTGATAACCTTATTCTTCTGAGAACATTTCCCCAGTCACTTGATCCAGAATTTGCATGATGGACTACACCAAACTCAAAAGCTTCTGCACAGCAGAAGGACCAATTAACAAAATGAAAAGACAGCCTATGGAAAGGAAGGAAACGTTTGAAAACCATGTATCAAAGGGGATTAATATCTAAAAAGTTAAAGAACTTAGTGTAGACAAGAAAAACTAAAATAAAGAGGAGGAGACATCCCTGGTGGTGCAGTGGATAAGAATCTGCCTGCCAGTGCAGGGGACTTGGGTTCATCCCTAGTCCAGGAAGATTCCACATGCCGAGGAGCAACTACGATCTCAGAGCCATAAATAAATATTCACCATTTAAAAAATATAATAAGAATCATCTCATACAGGTGAGAAAATGGGGTTTCGAAGAGGTGATGTTACAAAATGCCCCAAAGCTAGAGATGATGCTGAAAGCTCAACTTCTTTGTACACGAGTGCCGAATAAAATCTCAGAGACAGAGTTTTGGGTAAAATAGGAAAGGAGCGCTATATTGCTTTGCCAGGCAAAGGGGGATACAGTGGGTTCATGCCCTCAAAAACATCTGTCCCCCATTTGGGGAAGATAGTGAAAAGTTTTATAGCAATTATTCAGAGAGGGCATGATCAACTCGTAACATTCTTGTTTTTTTCTTTTATTTTTTATGATATTGTATTAGCCATACATAAATAGAGTGAACACTCTTCTGATGGGTTGGTGGTGAGGTAAGTAGGGATTCATGGTCTCAAATCAGGTCCAACTGGTCAGGTGTCTACATGCTTGTGGGCAGGATACCATTGTTAACCATCAAATTCTCCCACCTGGGGGGGATTTTGGTATCTGCAAAAGAGCTCAAAGATATTGTGTGCATCCCTTGATGGGGAATCAGGCTCTTACCCCAAGGCTACTCTTAATTTTCTTGGCTTCCCCCTGGTTTTGCATCCCTGCATTCCCTAATGAACAACTGCTTGAAGCTGCCCATTAGAACTCAGGGAAGGCCATGGAGCCTGAATGAACATTGTTTCCTAATATCAAAGAACTGGAGGAGGGGACTTCTCTGATGGTCCACTGGCTGGAACCCCCAAAGCAGGGGGCCCGGGTTTGATCCCTTGTCAGGGAATAGATCCCACATGCTTCAACCCAGTGCAGCCAAATTAATAAATATTAAAAAAAAAGGAGGGGGAGGACATGAAGACCTGTGTCCAGGAGCCCCACAGGGCCCTGCACCGAGGTAAGGCCACGTCTCCAC
>NW_024075719.1:0-2241 GCF_014754425.2 Oryx dammah
CAACAGTTAGAACTGGACATGGAACAACAGACTGGTTCCAAATAGGAAAAGGAGTACGTCAAGGCTGTATATTGTCACCCTGCTTATTTAACTTATATGCAGAGTACATCATGAGAAATGCTGGACTGGAAGAAACACAAGCTGGAATCAAGATTGCCGGGAGAAATATCAATCACCTCAGATATGCAGATGACACCACCCTTATGGCAGAAAGTGAAGAGGAGCTAAAAATCCTCTTGATGAAGGTGAAAGAGGAGAGCGAAAAAGTTGGCCTAAAGCTCAACATTCAGAAAACGAAGATCATGGCATCCGGTCCCATCACTTCATGGGAAATAGATGGGGAAACAGTGGAAACAGTGTCAGACTTTATTTTTCTGGGCTCCAGAATCACTGCAGATGGTGACTGCAGCCATGAAATTAAAAGACGCTTACTCCTTGGAAGAAAAGTTATGACCAACCTAGATAGCATATTCAAAAGCAGAGACATTACTTTGCCAACTAAGGTCCGTCCAGTCAAGGCTATGGTTTTTCCTGTGGTCATGTATGGATGTGAGAGTTGGACTGTGAAGAAGGCTGAGCGCTGAAGAATTGATGCTTTTGAACTGTGGTGTTGGAGAAGACTCTTGAGAGTCCCTTGGACTGCAAGGAGATGCAACCAGTCCATTCTGAAGGAGATCAACCTTGGGATTTCTTTGGAAGGAATGATGCTAAAGTTGAAACTCCAGTACTTTGGCCACCTCATGAGAAAAGATGACTCATTGGGAAAAACTCTGATGCTGGGAGGGATTGGGAGCAGGAGGAGAAGGGGACGACTGAGGATGAGATGGCTGGATGGCATCATGGACTCGATGGACGTGAGTCTGAGTGAACTCCGGGAGATGGTGATGAACAGGGAGGCCTGGTGTGCTGCGATTCATGGGGTCGCAAAGAGTCGGACACCACTGAGCGATTGTACTGAACTGATACCTTGATAACCTTATTCTTCTGAGAACATTTCCCCAGTCACTTGATCCAGAATTTGCATGATGGACTACACCAAACTCAAAAGCTTCTGCACAGCAGAAGGACCAATTAACAAAATGAAAAGACAGCCTATGGAAAGGAAGGAAACGTTTGAAAACCATGTATCAAAGGGGATTAATATCTAAAAAGTTAAAGAACTTAGTGTAGACAAGAAAAACTAAAATAAAGAGGAGGAGACATCCCTGGTGGTGCAGTGGATAAGAATCTGCCTGCCAGTGCAGGGGACTTGGGTTCATCCCTAGTCCAGGAAGATTCCACATGCCGAGGAGCAACTACGATCTCAGAGCCATAAATAAATATTCACCATTTAAAAAATATAATAAGAATCATCTCATACAGGTGAGAAAATGGGGTTTCGAAGAGGTGATGTTACAAAATGCCCCAAAGCTAGAGATGATGCTGAAAGCTCAACTTCTTTGTACACGAGTGCCGAATAAAATCTCAGAGACAGAGTTTTGGGTAAAATAGGAAAGGAGCGCTATATTGCTTTGCCAGGCAAAGGGGGATACAGTGGGTTCATGCCCTCAAAAACATCTGTCCCCCATTTGGGGAAGATAGTGAAAAGTTTTATAGCAATTATTCAGAGAGGGCATGATCAACTCGTAACATTCTTGTTTTTTTCTTTTATTTTTTATGATATTGTATTAGCCATACATAAATAGAGTGAACACTCTTCTGATGGGTTGGTGGTGAGGTAAGTAGGGATTCATGGTCTCAAATCAGGTCCAACTGGTCAGGTGTCTACATGCTTGTGGGCAGGATACCATTGTTAACCATCAAATTCTCCCACCTGGGGGGGATTTTGGTATCTGCAAAAGAGCTCAAAGATATTGTGTGCATCCCTTGATGGGGAATCAGGCTCTTACCCCAAGGCTACTCTTAATTTTCTTGGCTTCCCCCTGGTTTTGCATCCCTGCATTCCCTAATGAACAACTGCTTGAAGCTGCCCATTAGAACTCAGGGAAGGCCATGGAGCCTGAATGAACATTGTTTCCTAATATCAAAGAACTGGAGGAGGGGACTTCTCTGATGGTCCACTGGCTGGAACCCCCAAAGCAGGGGGCCCGGGTTTGATCCCTTGTCAGGGAATAGATCCCACATGCTTCAACCCAGTGCAGCCAAATTAATAAATATTAAAAAAAAAGGAGGGGGAGGACATGAAGACCTGTGTCCAGGAGCCCCACAGGGCCCTGCACCGAGGTAAGGCCACGTCTCCAC
>NW_024075720.1:0-2240 GCF_014754425.2 Oryx dammah
GGGAGAATCCCGCCTGGTGGGCTGCCGGTCTATGGGGTCGACCAGAGTCCAACACGACTCATGTGACTTAGCTGCAGCAGCAGCAGCAAACCCTAAGTTCAGCAAACTCCTTTGCCATAAACACTTGCTTCATAAATGGCCTTCAGATAGGAATCCCTCCCATGGGCTCAAGCTGTGGCCTCTGTGCTCACCCTGGAACACTCTTTTCGAAAAGTCCTTGAACAAGTGTCAGTGATTAACCTCATGAATTATTCTTGGAGCACAGCTGCAGAAGGCTTTATGCCTTCTCATGCTCCTCTCGGAAACAAGAAGCACCTTAACAGTCTCTTGAGTAAGTTCAGCCCAGGAAAGAAAAAAAACAGGTCAGAATAACAAAGCCTACATCCATCCTGGAGACCATGCCTTCAGAACAAAGGGAGGGGGTTAGGGGCCTTGCCTCCCTTTTGTCAGTCATGCCTATTGGAGCCCCCAACAACCTACTGTTTCAGGTGCTTGCTTTGTGTGAACACTCATTGTCCTTTTAAGTATTCCCTAGATGTAGTCTAGGTATTTAATCATGTATAGAATGTGCAACTTGTGTGGCTTGAAAAGATGAGCCACTGGGCCCCACGCCCCTCCAGGTCACCGCTATCCTAGCGCAGCTTTAGGCCGCAGCTCCCTACTCCCCAAAGCGGCGGGAGATCCCAAGCATGCCTCTCCCCGCCCCTGCCAGCTTGAGAAAGCTCGCTGCAGCCCTAGCGTGTCCCGCTCCCTGACCTGGAGCTGCAAGAAACCCCAAGGCGCGCGCGCACGCAAGTGCCGTACCCGTGCTTCTCCTGGCGAGAGCAGAGCGTGCCCCCTTTCCTCTACTCGCAGAGCGAGCCCCACTTTCATGTTGGCACAGGGTCCACCGGCAAGCGCGGCAGCAGACGCCTTCCTGCCAAAGCTGCAGGGCGCGAGCCCTGCCTTCTTGCGCGCGGGGTGGACCCCGCCACCCACAGCGCGTGCCCCCACATCCTGCGCTCGCGGCTTGCGTGAGACCCAGCTTCCTGCGCGCCAGGTAACGGTTGCCTGCCCCGCACCCCGGCATGCGTGGCGCGAAACTCCCCTTCCTGCACAGGCGGCGCAAGCACCCCCATTCCTGTGCGCGTGGCAGGGCCCCAGAATCTCCTTCCAGTGCCGCCCCAGAACCTCGTGCAAACGCATGCCGGCCAGCCCTACCCCAGCACGAGGGACGCGAGCCCCCCACCCCCTTTTCTACCCAGGCTGCAGGGCGCCAGCTCTCTCTTCCGCTCACGGGGCCCCACGCCGCAGGCGACACGGGCCTCTCTTCCTGGGCACAAGGGATCAGCCGTCTTCTGTGCACGAGTGGCGAGACTCCAATTCTTTAGTGCGCCAGGCCTCCTGGCGTGGCGGTGAAAATCCCAGTAGCTGCCCACGCGGCGGAGCACGAGCCCCCACGCCTTCCTGCACACGTGCAGGGCCAGCCTATACCCTGGAGCGCTCGGCGCGAGCACACCGCACCCCCATTCCTGCTCGCCTGGGGCAGCTCGAGCACCCGGGTTCCTGGGCGCTCGGGGCCAGCACCCCCAGGAAATCTGATTGCCCGAGTGGACCATCCCTCCTCTTAGCACACCGTGCCCCTTCCTGACCACGCGATGCTACCTGACCCCTGCCTCCTGTGCGTGTGGCGCAAGCCCCCCTTTTGTGGACTCCCGGAGCCCCCGGCGTCCGGTGACCTTTCTCTCACACGAAGAGCTCCTCAATCGAAAGCCGTGTTTCCTCAACTGCCAAGAAATGGGTCCGCACTCGTGGGCTCCGCGGCCTCCACTCGTCATGGATCGGTTCCCCACCGCGGGCCGTGTGTTCTCAGCCGCGCACCGAGGGGTCCCCACTCGCAGGCAGCACGCCCTCAACTGGGCACGGAGGGGTCTCGAGCCTGCGATACTAATTGCTGGGAAAGATTGAGGGCAGAAAGGGTAGGGGACGACTGATGATGAGATCTTTGGTTGGCGTCATCCACTCGATGGACCTGAATTTGAGCAAACTCCAGGAGTTAGTGATGGACAGGGGAGGGGCATTGCCTCGCAGGTGCTGCTATTCATGGGGTAGCCAAGTCCCACGAGACTGAGCAACTGTACCAAAACGAACTGCAATTGCACAAACATTCCACATGATGGCACTCTAACATAAGAAATGAAAAACAACAAAGGTTGCCCTGCACCTTGCTTCCCCTCTCCTAATGGGAACATTGAGCAGAA
>NW_024075721.1:0-2240 GCF_014754425.2 Oryx dammah
GTCAAAGGTTTTGACATAGTCAATAAAGCAGAAATAGATGTTTTTCTGGAACTCTCTTGCTTTTTCCATGATCCAGCAGATGTTGGCAATTTGATCTCTGGTTCCTCTGCCTTTTCTAAAACCAGGTAGAACATCAGGAAGTTTACGGTTCACGTATTGCTGAAGCCTGGCTTGGAGAATTTTAAGCATTACTTTACTAGCGTGTGAGATGAGTGCACCTGTGTGGTAGTATGAGCATTATTTGGCATTGCCTTTCTTTGGGATTGGAATGAAAACTGACCTTTTCCAGTCCTGTGGCCACAGCAAATGGCATATTGAGTGCAACACTTTCACAGCATCATCTTTCAGGATTTGAAATAGCTCAACTGGAATTCCATCACCTCCACTAGGAACCTGGAATGTTAAGTCCATGAATCAAGGCAAATTGGAAGTGATCAAACAGGAGATGGCAAGAGTGAATGTCGACATTTTAGGAATCAGCAAACTAAAATGGACTGGAATGGGTGAATTTGACTCAGATGACCATTATATCTACTACTGTGGGCAAGAATCCCTTAGAAGAAATGGAGCAGCCATCATGGTCAACAAAAGGGTCCCAAATGCAGTACTTGGATGCAGTCTCAAAAATGACAGAATGATCTCTGTTCGTTTCCAAGGCAAACCATTCAATATCACAGTAATCCAAGCCTATGCCCCAACCAGCAATGCTGAAGAAGCTGAAGTTGAACGGTTTTATGAAGACCTACAAGACCTTCTAGAACTAACACCCAAAAAAGATGTCCTTTTTATTATAGGGGACTGGAATACAAAAGCAGGAAATCAAGAAACACCTGGAGTAACAGGCAAATTTGTCTTTGGAGTACAGAATGAAGCAGGGCAAACGCTCATAGAGTTTTGCCAAGAAAATGCACTGGTCATAGCAAACACCCTCTCTTCAAACAACACAAGAGAAGACTCTACACGTGGACATCACTAGATGGTCAACACTGAAATCAGATTGATTATATTCTTTGCCATCAAAGATGGAGAAGCTTTATAGTCAGCAAAAAGAAGACCAGGAGCTGACTGTTGCTCAGATCATGAACTCCTTATTGCCAAATTCAGAGTTAAATTGAAGAAAGTAGGGAAAACCACTAGGCCATTCAGGTGTGACCTAAATCAAATCCCTAATGATTACACAGTGGAAGTGAGAAATAGATTTAAAGGACTAGATCTGAGAGACAGAGTGCCTGATGAACTATGGACGGAGGTTCATGACATTGTACAGGAGACAGGGAGCTAGAGTATCCCCAAGAAAAAGAAATGCAAAAAAGCAAAATGGCTGTCTGGGGAGGCCTTACAAATAGCTGTGAAAAGAAGAGAAGCAGAAAGCAAAGGAGAAAAGGAAAGATATTCCCATTTGAATGCATAGTTCCAAAGAATAACAAGGAAAGATAAGAAAGCCTCCCTCAGTGATCAGTGCAAAGAAATAGAGGAAAACAATAGAATGGGAAAGACTAGAGATCTCTTCAAGAAAATTAGAGATACCAAGGGAACATTTCATGCAAAGATGGGCTCGATAAAGGACAGAAATGGTGTGGACCTAACAGAAGCAGAAGATATTAAGAAGAGGTGGCAAGAATACACAGAAGAACTGTCCAAAAAAGATCTTCACAACTCAGATAATCATGATGGTGTGATCACTCACCTAGAGCCAGACATCCTGGAATATGAAGTCAAGTGGGCCTTAGAAAGCACCACTACGAACAAAGCTAGTGGAGGTGATGGAATTCCAGTGGAGCTATTTCAAAGCCTGAAAGATGATGCTGTGAAAGTGCTGCACTGAATATGCCAGCAAATTTGGAAAAGTCAGCAGTGGCCTCAGGACTGGAAAAGGTCAGTTTTCATTCCAATTCCAAAGAAAGGCAATGCCAAGGAATGCTCCCAGAAAATCGAACCTGTGTCCCCTGCATTGGCAGGTGGAGTCTTCACCACTGGACCCCCAGGGAAGACTGGGCATCCGTTTTAGAGCATGCAAGGTGACTGCCATTAATGCAATCCTGGGCTTGAAGCCTGGGAAGTTGAGGGTAGGGGTGGGTGCCCAGGATGACAAGCCTTCCCACGGTCAGGACTCCCTTTTTCCCACCCTTTTCTGAATGGAGCAGAACTCATAGAGCAAGAGATTGACCGTGTAGTGGGGCCAGAGAGGTGGCCCTGCCAGGGGTACAGGGCCCACACGCCACACACGGATGCTGTCCTCC
>NW_024075722.1:0-390 GCF_014754425.2 Oryx dammah
GAGGCTTTCCCGCGAGGCTTTCCGACAGGGCTGTCACACGTGCCACTGTTGCGTGAGTCGATCCTCGGCGTGCATGTCGAGGAAGTGCAGGGAAATCAGGTTTTTCTGGAGTGCACTGAGACATTTTGTGCACATTGGGAATGGAGGCACGACCCCTGAAGTTCCTCTCGACTTTCCTGTGGAGAATGCCTCCTCTGAGATGCGACAGGAAAGGCGGGAATCCTTTCCCGAAGAAGCAGGGAAAGGAACCCTCATCTCGAGCTATGAGGAGGAAACGGGGCTCCTCTTGATGTGGGCGGGACCCTAGGTGTTCCTCTCGAGTGGAGGCGGGTATGTCGGGGAACTTCTTGAGTTGCAGCAAGGGTGTAAAGGACCTTTTCGAAGTTCAAG
>NW_024075722.1:490-1179 GCF_014754425.2 Oryx dammah
CCATGCGATTTGCGTGTGGCCTGTCGGGATTCCTCTGCAGTCGGTGCCGGGGCCTAAGACCTCATGTGGAGCCTATGAAGGAACCTGAGGATTCCCCTCCAGTGCTTACATGGATCTTGGGGTACTTCTGGAGGCTCCACCGGGGAGTCAGCCCGCGTCTCGAGTGGGGACTTGCACGTCCGCTTTCCTCACAAGCTGAAGCAGTCGTGGCAGGCTTCCCGTCGCCTTGATAAGGGATCTGTGGCATTCTTTGGAGGCTTTCCCGCGAGGCTTTCCCGCGAGGCTTTCCAGCAGGGCTGTCACACGATCCACGGTGGTGTGAGTCGATCCTCGGCGTGCATGTCGAGGAAGTGCAGGGAAATCACGTTCTTCTGGTGTGGACTGAGATATTTTGTGCACATTGGGAATGGTGGCACGACCCCTGGAGTTCCTCTCGACATTCCTGTGGAGAGCGCCTTGTCAGAGATGTAACAGGAAAATCGGGAGTCCTTTCCCGACGAAGCAGGGAAATGAACCCTCATCTCGAGCTATGAGGAGGAAACGGGGCTCCTGTTGATGTGGGCGGGACCCTAGGTGTTCCTCTCGAGTGGAGGCGGGTATGTCGGGGAACTTCTTGAGTTGCAGCAAGGGTGTAAAGGACCATTTCGAAGTTCAAGAGGGAAGGAGTGATTTGTCTGGAGACGCCTCAG
>NW_024075722.1:1279-2240 GCF_014754425.2 Oryx dammah
TAGGTGTTCCTCTCGAGTGGAGGCGGGTATGTCGGGGAACTTCTTGAGTTGCAGCAAGGGTGTAAAGGACCATTTCGAAGTTCAAGAGGGAAGGGGTGATTTGTCTCGAGACGCCTCAGCGGAAAAGGTCCTCATCTGGCCTGGAGGGGAGAACCTCCTGGATTTTCTCGAGTTGCGGCGGGACCTTCTCGAGTTACGACGGGGACCTCTGGGACCCTCCCTTGTGGCCTCAGGAAAGGCCAATCTCCATGCGATTTGCGAGTGGCCTGTCGGGATTCCTCTGCAGTCGGTGCTCTGGGCCTAAGACCTCATGTGGATCCTATGACGCAACCTGAGCATTCCCCTCCAGTGCTTACATGGATCTTGGTGTACTTCTGGAGTCTCCACCGGGGAGTCAGCCCTCGTCTCGAGTGGGGACATGCAGGTGCGCTTTCCTCACAAGCTGAAGCAGTCGTGGCAGGCTTCCCGTCGCCTTGATACAGGGATTTGTGGCATTCTTTGGAGGCTTTCCCGCGAGGCTTTCCCACGAGGCTTTCC
This sequence comes from Oryx dammah, assembly GCF_014754425.2. Taxonomy (NCBI): domain Eukaryota; kingdom Metazoa; phylum Chordata; class Mammalia; order Artiodactyla; family Bovidae; genus Oryx; species Oryx dammah. The sequence continues at coordinate 1,817 of NW_024075722.1, forward strand.
AGCAGGGCTGTCATATGTTTCTCGGTGGTGTGAGACGATCCTCGGCGTGCATGTCGAGGAAGTGCAGGGAAATCAGGTTCTTCTGGTGTGGACTGAGACATTTTGTGCACATTGGGAATGGTGGCACGACCCCTGGAGTTCCTCTCGAATTTCCTGTGGAGAGTGCCTCATCCGAGAAGTAACAGGAAAATCGGGAGTCCTTTCCTGACGAAGCAGGGAAAGGAACCTCATCTCGAGCTATGAGGAGGAAACGGGGCTCCTCTTGATGTGGGCGAGAACCTAGGTGTTCCTCTCGAGTGGAGGCGGGTATGTCGGGGAACTTCTGGATTTGTAGCAAGGGTGTGAAGAACCCTTTCGAAGTTCAAGAGGGAAGGTGTGATTCGCCTCGAGAGGCCTCAGCGGAAAAGGGCCTCATCTCGCCTGG
>NW_024075723.1:0-2240 GCF_014754425.2 Oryx dammah
TGTGACACCCCTGTGGGAAACCCCCGTGGGAAAGCCTCCATGGAATGGCGCAGATCCCTGTATCAAGGCGACGGGAAGCCTGCCGCGGCTGCTCCAGCTCGTGAGGAATGTGGAAGAGCATGTCCCCACTCGAGACTAGTACAGACTCCCCTGTGGTTGCCTACGGAAGTACCCCAAGATCCATGTCAGCAGTGGAGAGGAATCCTCAGGTTCCGTCATAGACTCCAGACGAGGACTTAGGCCATGGCTTGAAATGCAGAGGATTCCCGACAGGCCGCTCGTAACTAGCATGGAGACTGGCCTTTCCTGAGGCCACACGGGAGGTTCCCAGAGGTCAACGTCGTAACTCGAGAATGTCCTGCCACAACTCAAGAAAATCCACGAGATTCTCCCCTCCAATTAGTTGACGCCCTTTTCCGCTGAGGCATCTCGAGGCAAATCACACCTTCCCTCTTGATCTTCGAAAGGGAGTATCACACCCTTGTTGCAACTCAAATAATTCCCCTACCTAACCGCGTCCACTCGAGAGGAATCCCGAGTTCCGGCCCACATCAAGAGAAGCCCCGTTTCCTCCTCATAGCTCGAGATGAGGGTTCCTTTCCCTGATTCGTCGGGAAAGGATTCCCGGCCTGCCTGGCACATCTCGGAGGAGGCGCTCTCCACAGGAAAGTCGAGAAGAACTCCAGGGCTGGTGCCACCATTCCCAATGTGCACAAAATGTCTCAGTGCACTCCAGAAGAACCTGATTTCCCCGCACTGCCTCGACTTGCACGTCGAGGATCGACTCACACCACAGTGGCACGTGTGACAGCCCAGTGGGAAACCCTCGTGGGAAAGCCTCCATATAATGCCACAGATCCCTGTATCAAGTTGAAGGGAAGCCTGCCATGGCTTCTGCAGCTCATGAGGAAAGCAGACTTTCATGTCCCCACTCGAGACTAGGACAGATTCCCCTGTGGTGCCTACAGAAGTACCCCAAGATCCATGTCAGCACTGGAGAGTAATCCTCAGGTTCCGTCATAGATTCCACATGAGGACTTAGGCCCCGGTTCCGACTGCAGAGGATTCCCGACAGGCCAAACGCAACTCGCATGGAGACTGGCCTTTCCTGAAGCCACAAGGGAGGGTCCCAGAGGTCAATGTCGTAACTCGAGAAGGTCCCGCCACAACTCGGGAAAATCCACGATGTTCTCCCCTCCAGGTGAAATGAGGCCCGTTACCACTGAGGCGTCTCGAGGTAAATGACACCTTCCCTCTTGAACCTCCAAAGGGAGTATCACACCCTTGTTGCAACTGAAGAAGTTCCCCTATATTTCCGCTTCCACTCGATAGGAACACTGAGGGTCCCGCACACATCAAGAGGAGTCCCTTTTCCTCCTCATAGCTCTAGATGAGGGTTCCATTCCCTGCTTCGTCGGGAAAGGATTCCCGGGTTTCCTGGCCCATCTCGGAGGAGGCGCTCTCCACAGGAATTTCTAGAGGAACTCCAGCGGTGGTGCCACCATTCCCAATGTGCACAAAATGTCTCATTCCACTGCAGAAGAACCTGATTTCCCTGCACTGCGTAGACTTGCACACCGAGGATCGACTCACACCACATTGGCACGTGTGACAGCCCTGTGGGAAACCCTCGTGGGAAAGCCTCCATGGAATGCCGCAGATCCCTGTATCAAGGGGACGGGAAGCTTGCCCTGGCTGCTCCAGCTAGTGAGGAATGCGGACGTGCATATCCCCACTCGAGACTAGGACAGACTACACTGTGGTTCCTCCACAAGTACACCAAGACCCATGTCAACACTGGGGAGTAATCCTCAGGTTCCATCATAGATTCCACACGAGGACTTAGGCACCGTTACCGACTGCAGAGGATTCCCGACACGCCGCTCGCAAGTCGCATGGAGTCTGGACCTTCCGGAATTCACAAGGGAGGGTCCCAGAAGTCAATGTCGTAACTCGAGAAGGTCCAGCCACAACTGGAGAAAATCCACGAGGTTCTCCCCTCCAGGTGAAATGAGGCCCGTTTCCACTGAGGCGTCTCGAGGCAAATCACACCTTCCCTCTTGATCTTCGAAAGGGTCGTTCACACCCTTGCTGCAACTCAAGAAGTTCCCCTACATACCGGCCTACACTCGAGAGGAACCCCGAGGGTCCCGCCCACATCAAGAGGAGCCCCGTTTCCTCCTCATAGCACTAGATGAGGGTTCCTTTCCCTGCTTCGTTGGGAAATGATTCCCGGCTTT
>NW_024075725.1:0-1346 GCF_014754425.2 Oryx dammah
CAGCATGGTGAGCACCAGGCTCCCAGGGCCCCTGGATGTGGGAGGCAGCCCCAGAACGCGGACGCAGAGACCCTGCTCCCTGCCAGTGCTTGACAGACCGAGATTCCCTAGGGCTCTCCTCTGCAGCACAGACGCGTGCAAGTGTTTGGGGCCTGCCCCTGCGGTTCTGAGCTCCCGCCCACAGCCGGAGCTCAGGGAAGAAGCCCCGGAGCCAAGACCTGCGAGAGGCGCGTGGCGTCCCCGCATGGAAGCCGAGTGTACAGCACGCTGGAAAGCGAGCCTCCTCGGGGGAAGAGCAGGCAGCCCAGCTGGGAAATCTCAAGTGCGCCTCAAGAACCGCAGAGCTCCAGCTCTGCTCAGAGGCCCGATCTGCCAGAGACCCTGGTGTCAGGCTGCTCTGCCCTGGGTGAGCCTTGCTAAGACTTGCCTCGCTGCTAATGTTCCTGCCCAGGAAGGAGCATGCTGACCCAGGCTGGGAGACGCCACTGGCACCTTCCTGGCCTCAGCTCCTCTCCTGCCTTGCCTTTGCACCTAGGACCCAGGCGCCCTTGGGGAGGCTTTAGGGGCCGGTGGCTTTCACCCTGCCTAGGGCTCCAGCCTTTAGCGCTGTGTCAGTCGAAAGTGAAGATCAACAGCAAGGCTTTTCCCGCTGGGTCTTGGCCGCCCGGACTCAGCGCAGCAAGGAGAGCACCAGGCTTCCAGGGCCCCTGGTTAGGGGAGGCAGCCACACAACGTGGAAGCTGAGACCCTGCTCGCCTGCCAGTGCTTGACAGACCGAATTTCCCTAGGGCTCTCCTCCCCAGCACAGACGCGTGCAAGTGGTTGGAGCCTGCCCTTGCTGTTTTGAGTTCCCGCCCAAAGCCCCAGGTCAGGGAAGCAGCCCCGGGGCCAAGACCTCCGCGAGGCGCGTGGCGCCCCCGCATGGAAGCCCAGTGCACAGCACGCCAGAAAGCGAGCCTCCTCGGAGGAAGAGCAGGCAGCCCAGCTGCGTGCGTCTGCAAGGCCTGGCTGGGAAATCCCAAGTGCGCCTCCAGAACTGCAAGTCTCCAGCTCTGCTCAGAAGCCTGATCTGGCAGAGTCCCAGGTGAGAGGCTGCTCTGCCCTGGGTGACACTTGCCCAGACTTGCCTCGCTGCTAGTGTTCCTGCCCAGGAAGGAGCATGCTGCCCCAGGCTGGGAGACGCCACTGGCGCCTTCCTGGCCTCAGCTCCTCTCCTGCCTTGCCTTTGCACCTAGGACTCAGGCGCCCTTGGGGACGCTTTAGGGGCCGGTGTCTTTCACCGTGCCAAGGGATCCAGCACTTAGCGCTGTGTCAAACGGAAGGGAAGCCCAACTGCAAGGCTTCTC
>NW_024075725.1:1446-2238 GCF_014754425.2 Oryx dammah
CAGCTCAGGGAAGCAGCCCCGGAGCCAAGACCTCCGGTAGGCGCGTGTCGCCCCCTCATGGAAGCAGAGTGCACAGCACGATGGAAAGCGAGTCTCTTCGGAGGAAGAGCAGGCAGCCCAGCTGCGTGCGTCTGCAAGGCCTGGCTGGGAAATCCCAAGTGCACCTCCAGAACGGAGGAGCTCCAGCTCTGCTCAGAGGCTCGATCTGGCAGAATCCCTGGTGTGAGCCTTCTCTGCCCTGGGCGACACTTGCCCAGACTTGCCTCGCTGCTAGTGTTCCTGCCCAGGAAGGAGCATGCTGCCCCAGACTGGGAGACGCCACTGGCGCCCTCCTGGCCTCAGCTCCTCTCCTGCCTTGCCTTTGCATCTAGGGCCAAGGTGCCCTTGGGGAGGCTTTAGGGCCCGGTGGCTTTCACCCTGCCTAGGGCTCCAGCACTTAGCGCTGTGTCAGTCGAAAGTGAAGCCCAACAGCAAGGCTTCCCCTCTGGGGCTTGGCGGCCCGGACTCATCGCAGCAGGGAGAGCACCAGGTTCCCAGGGCCCCTGGTTGGGGGAGGCAGCCCCACAACGTGGAGGCTGAGACCCTGCTCGCCTGCCAGTGCTTGACAGACCAAGTTTCCCTAGGGCTCTCCTCCCCAGCACAGACACGAGTAAGTGGTTGGGGCCTGCACCTGCTGTTCTGAGTTCACGCCCAAAGCACCAGGTAAGGGAAGCAACCCCGGAGCCAAGACCTCCGGGAGGCACGGGGCGCCCCCGCATGGAAGCCGAGTGCACAACACGCCAGAAAGCGAGC
>NW_024075726.1:0-1130 GCF_014754425.2 Oryx dammah
ATCCCTGTATCAAGGCACCGGGAAGCCTGCCACGGCTGCTCCAGCTCATGAGGAAAGCGGAGGTGCATGTCCCCACGCGAGACGAGGACTGACCCCCCTGTGGAACCCCCCGAAGGACCCCAAGATCCATGTCAGCCCTGGAAAGGAATCCTCAGGTTCCGTCATAGACTCCATGTGACGGCTTAGGCCCCAGTACCGACTTCAGAGGAATCCCGACAGGCCCCTCGCAACTCGCATGGAGACTGGCCTGTCCTGAGGCCACAATGGAGGGTCCCAGAGGTCCGCGTCGTAACTCGAGAAGGTCCCGAAGCAACTCGAGAAAATCCAGGAGGTTCTCCCCTCCAGGCGAGATGAGGCCCTTTTCCGCTGAGGCGTCTCGAGGCAAATAACCCCTTCTCTCTTGAACTTCGAAAGGGTCCTTCACACCCTTGCTGCAACTCAAGAAGTTCCCCGACATACCCGCCTCCACTCGAGAGGAACACCGAGTGTCCCGCCCACATCAACAGTAGCCCTGTTTCCTCCTCAAAGCTCGAGATGAGGGTTCCTTTCCCTGCTTCGTTTGGAAAGGATTCCCGGCTTTGCTGTCGCATCTCGGAGGCGGCACTCTCCACAGGAAAGTCGAGAGGAACTCTAGGGGTCGTGCCACCTTTCCCAATGTGCACAAAATATCTGAGTCCACCCCAAAAGATCCTGACTGCCCTGCACTTCCTCGACATGCACGCCGAGGATCAACTCACACCACAGTGGCACTTGTGACAGCCCTGTCGCAAAGCCTCGTGGGAAAGCCTCCAAAGAATGCCACAGATCCCTGTATCAAGGCACCGGGAAGCCTGCCACGGCTGCTCCAGCTCGTGAGGAAAGCGGAGGTGCATGTCCCCACTCGAGACGAGGACTGACCCCCCTGTGGAACCCCTCGAAGGACCCCAAGATCCATGTCAGCCCTGGAGAGGAATCCTCAGGTTCCGTCATACACTCCATGTGAGGGCTTATTCCCCGGCACCGACTTCAGAGGAATCCCGACAGGACCCTCGCAACTCGCATGGAAACTGGCCTGTCCTGAGGCCACAAGGGAGGGTCCCAGAGGTCCCCGTCATAACTCGAGAAGGTCCCGCCGCAACTCGAGAAAATCC
>NW_024075726.1:1230-2237 GCF_014754425.2 Oryx dammah
TCGAAAGGAACACCGAGGGTCCCGCCCACATCAAGAGGAGCCCTGTTTCCTCCTCAAAGCTCGAGATTAGGGTTCCTTTTCCTGCTTCGTCGGGAAAGTATTGCCGGCTTGCTGTCGCATCTCGGAGGCGGCGCTCTGCACAGGAAAGTCGAGAGGAACTCAAGGGTTCCTGCCACCATTCCCAATGTTCACAAAATGTCGCAGTCCACTCCAGAAGAACCTGATTTCCCTGCACTTCCTCGACATACAGGCTGAGGATCAACTCCCACCACAGTGGCACGTGTGACAGCCCTGTCGCAATGCCTCGTTGGAAAGCCTCCAAAGAATGCCACAGATCCCTGTATCAAGGCCCCGGGAAGCCTGCCACGGCTGCTCCAGCTCGTGAGGAAAGCGGAGGTGCATGTCCCCACTCGAGACGAGGACTGACTCCCCTGTGGAGCCCCCAGAAGGACCGCAAGATCCATGTCAGCACTTCCGAGGAATCCTCAGGTTCCGTCATAGACTCCACACGAGGTCTTAGGCCGCGGCACCGACTGCAGAGGAATCCCGACAGGCCCCTCGCAACTCGCATGGAGACTGACCTGTCCTGAGGCCACAAGGGAGGGTCCCAGAGGTCCCCGTCGTAACTCGAGAAAGTCCCGCCACAACTCGAGAAATTCCAGGAGGTTCTCCCCTCCAGGCGAGATGAGGCCCATTTCCGCTGAGGCGTCTCGAGGCAAATCACCACCTCCCTCTTGAACTTTGAAAGGGTCCTTCACACCCTTGCTGCAACTCAAGAAGTTCCCCCACTTACCCGCCTCCACTCGAGAGGAACACCGAGGGTCCCGCCCACATCAAGAGGGGCCCTGTTTCCTTCTCAAAGCTCGAGATGAGGGTTCCTTTCCCTGCTTCATTTGAAAAGGATTCCCGGCTTTGCTGTCGCATCTCGGAGGCGGGGCTCTCCAAAGGAATGTCGAGAGTAACTCAAGGGGTCGTGCCACCATTCCCAATGTGCACAAAATGTCTCA
>NW_024075727.1:0-2236 GCF_014754425.2 Oryx dammah
TTCTGGAATTGAGCTGCAGGAGTTGCTTGTATATTTTTGAGATTAGCTGTTTGTCAGTTGCTTCATTTGCTATTTTTTTCTCCCATTCAGAAGGCTGTCTTTTGACCTTGCTTACAGTTTCCTTTGTTGTGCAGAAGCTTTTAATTTTAATTAGGTCCCATTTGTTTATTTTTGCTTTTATTTCCAGAATTCTGGGAGGTAGATCATAGAGGATCCTGCTGTGGTTTATGTCGGAGAGTGTTTTGCCTATGTTCTCCTCTAGGAGTTTTATAGTTTCTGGTCTTACATTTAGATCTTTAATCCATTTTGAGTTTATCTTCTGATTTATTCTTTGTGTGCTTCTTCTTGCTCAGTGGGAAGTTACATGTATATGTTATTTTCCCTTTATTTTTACATAAGAAGTAGTATGCTATAGATGCTGTCTTACATATTTCTTTTTTCATTAAATAATATAGCTTGGAAATCCTTCCAGATTGATTCATAGATATCTTTGTCATTATTTTTTCATAGCTTTGAAGGGCTCAATTGCATGATGTTCTATAAAGTTTCCTTTGAAGCCCTAGAATAAGATAGCAGTGATAAATGTACCAAATGCCATCTAACTGTACCTCAAATGTTTAAAATGGTAAATTCGGGGTTGTATGCATTATACTACAATAAAAGATTTTTTAAAGAAAAAGCAAGACATAGTCTCTACTTAAAGTACAGAAAAGAATTATAAATTAATAATGACATATGATTAATAGGTTAGCAGAGGGGAAACGGAATAATAAAATATATATTTAATTAATCAAAAGGGAGAAGGAGAAGAGACAATAAATATGAAATCAGATATCTCAACTAGAAGACATGTAGAAATGCAGGGATTTCCTTGGTGGTGTGTTGGTTAGGACTCTATGCCCCCAATGTGGGGAGCATAGATTCGATGATCTCTGGTTAGGGAACTAGGATCCTACATGCCATCTTGCACATAGTGCAGGCAAAAAAAAAAAAAAAAAAAAACAAATGGAAGAAAATGTATAGAAATATGAAAAATATAACTTCAAGTACACTCTGATTAGATTAGATTAGATGTTAAGAGAAAAATTCTCCAGAAATGATTACCAATCTACATAAAAGAGCAAACCCCAAATTCACACTGTTAACAACTGACACTTTACAGATAGAACATAACAAAGTTAAAGTGATGGAAAAAGTACCATGTAAACACTAACAAAAAGAAAGCTAGTGCATCTATACTAACATCAGAAGAAGTAAATGAGACGTTAAGTTAGGAGGCATTGCTAAAGAGAAATGTCTCTTAATTATAAATGCAGTGGTTTACTGTTAAATGAATACAAATGGCTCTCTATTGTAGGAGAGACTTGTTTTGTAGCATTTGCCAATTTCCATAGTGTGATTATCCCCATTATGGCTGACTTCAATCCACCAGCATGTTGTTATTGAATATGGAGTTGAAAAGAGATGTTCACAATCAGCTTGAAGACAATGCATCCAAAAAGAATTAGCCCACCAGGAGTAGATCATGATGCTAAATCTGTGTGTCCTCAACAACACAGTATAAAAATGTTTTGCATAACATTTTCCACATATTTTATGAGAGATGATGCACAAGCAGGAAAAATTGAAGATAAAGAATATTTAAGAGTCCAAGTAACAAACTGGACTTTGTTGGCATATTAACAGCACTACAACATGACAGCAGAATGTATATTCATTTGAAGTTACACAAAGTTGCCAATCGCACATTAATTTTAGGAGATGTATATCACTGTGCTCACGGCTGCAATAAGAGGATTTAGTGACTGTCATTTCAGGAAGTTAGCCCTGTTGAGAAATATTTCTAGGGCTTGTTTGATGTCTCTATTTCTGAGGCTATAGATAAAGGGGTTCAGCATGGGAGTAACTACTGCATATATGACTGAAGCAACTATATATTTGTCGTTGGAGTCCCATAATGAGGAGAAAAAGTAAACACCAGCAAGTGTCCCATAGTACAAAGATACCACAAAGAGATGAGAGCCACAAGTGGAGAAGGCTTTAAAGAGTCTCTTAGTGGACGGGACCCTCAGGACGATGGTCCCTATACGAACATATGAGCCCAAGATGCTACTCAGAGGCAAGATGAACAGCATTCCTCCTTCAGTAAAGATGACAAGCTCATTGATGGAAATGTCTGAGCAGCTCATCTTCAGGAGGGCAGGGAGGTCACAGAAGAAGTTGGGGATGGTATTTT
>NW_024075728.1:0-2235 GCF_014754425.2 Oryx dammah
AAAAAATAGCAAATAAAAATATTCTGAAGGAAAATTTTCATGCAAAACGGAATGAAAAAAATAAAATGTGAAAGAATTTTAGTTCAGATGAGGTTGGGAATACCTATCAGAGATTAGAGGGCTATCTCAGACAGCACAGTCAGTGGTATTTGGGGGATACTGAGTGTCCTGTGTTGAAAAATGGAAACTGAAGGACTCTGCTTTCTGAAGAGGTGTCAAAGAGTGAATGCAGGTGAATTCAGACAGCCAACTAAATCTAGTGGGTGATAAGCGTGAATGGGTCAATGAAATTAGGACCATTGTATTGTTCATGAAATGAAGGTATGAAATTCATATTTGGGGAGTTCAATTATTTCCAAACAACAACTTCATGGATAACAAGTGTAAACCATGGTGTGACTTCACCAGAACAAAATATGTAAAGACATATATATGAAACACACACATACAGATATATACTTATATATTTTAATGTATGTATATATATATGCATACTTTTGTGCATGTATATATATGTGTGTGCATGTGTGTGTGTGTGTATATGTGTGTGTGTGTCTATATGCATGTGTGTGTGTGTGTGTGTGCACACATGGGAGGAACTTGTATCAAAGGAGTCTAGTGAGATTTGAAACCACGCTGCTCCCTTTGCTCTCCTCCTCCTCTAATTCCACGCTTTCATTCAGTTTCCTGTCTGTTCCATTCCTACCACCAATATGAGCAGCTTGTCTAGGAAGTTACAGCTCTTTAATGGGAACATTTAAGAGATTTTTGTCTTAATTTCCAAGTTTCATTTCACTTAATAGCTTCCCATGTTGACCGCAGATTCTTTAGAGTAAGAGCAGTTTGAATTAATCAGATATATTGGAGTTAAAAACATTGCCGTGGAAGGATTTAGGATTTTTGAGAAAGTTTCTCAAATACTTGTTTGGTGTGCACAGTGCATGTGTCCTTAGTCGTGTCTGACTCTTTGGGGCTCTTTGGACTGTAGCCCACCAAGGTTCTCTGTCCATTGAAATTTTCAGTCAAGAATACTGGAGTAGGTTGTCATTTCCTCCTCCAGGGGATCTTGCCAACCCAGGGATCAAACCCATGTCTCATGTGTCCCCTGCATTACATTTTATGTGAATTCATTACTCACTGAGCCATCAAGAGAAAATAAACAAACCAAACACCTAGATGACATAGGGGCTTCCCTGATAGCTCAGTTGGTAAAGAATCCGGCTGCAATGCAGGAGATCCCGGTTCAATTCCTAACTTGGGAAGATCCGGTGAAGAAGGGATAGGCTACCCACTCCAGAATTCTTGGGCTTCCCTTATGGTAAAAAATTTTCCTGCAACGTGGGAGACTTGGGTTCGATCCCTTGGTTCGAAAGATCCCCTGGAGAAAGGAATGGCTACCCACTCCAGTATTCTGGCCTGGAGAACTCCATGGACTATACAGTCCATGGATGGCAAAGAGTTGCACAGGACTGAGTGACTTTCACTTTTATTATTTTTTTTTTTTTTAAATTTATTTATTTATTTTTAATTTTTACTTTACAATTCTGTATTGGTTTTGGCATAGATTGACATGAATCCACCACAGGTGTACATGCGTTCCCAAACATGAACCCCCCTCCCACCCCCCTCCCCACAACATCTCTCTGGGTCATCCCCGCGCATCAGCCCCAAGCGTGTCATATCCTGCATCAGACATAGACTGGTATTTCGATTCTTACATGTTATTATACATGTTTCAATGCCATTCTCCCAAATCATCACACCCTCTCCCTCTCCCTCTGAGTCCAAAAGTCCGCTATACACATCTGTGTCTTTTTTGCTGTCCTGCATACAGGGTCATCATTGCCATCTTCCTAAATTCCATATATATGTGTTAGTATACTGTATTGGTGTTTTTCTTTCTGGCTCACTTCACTCTGTATAATCGGCTCCAGTTTCATCCATCTCATCAGAACTGATTCAAATGTATTCTTTTTAATGGCTGAGTAATACTCCATTGTGTATATGTACCACAGCTTTCTTATCCATTCATCTACTGATGGACATCTAGGTTGTTTCCATGTCCTAGCTATTATAAACAGTGCTGCGATGAACATTGGGGTACATGTGTTTCTTTCAATTCTGGTTTCCTCTGTGTGTATGCCCAACAGTGGGATTGCTGGGTCATAAGGCATTTCTATTTGCAATTTTTTAAGGAATCTCCACACTGTTCTCCATAGTGGCTGTACTAGTTTG
>NW_024075729.1:0-2233 GCF_014754425.2 Oryx dammah
CGAACCTCATTCCATAGTTCATCAGGCACTCTATCTATCAGATCTAGGCCCTTAAATCTATTTCTCACTTCCACTGCATAATCATAAGGGATTTGACTTAGGTCATACCTTAATGGTCTAGCGGTTTTCCCTACTTTCTTCAATTTGAGTCTGAATTTGGTAATAAGGAGTTCATGATCTGAGCCACAGTCAGCTCCTGGTCTTGTTTTTGTTGACTGTATAGAGCTTCTCCATCTTTGGCTGCAAAGAATATAATCAATCTGATTTCGGTGTTGACCATCTGGTGATGTCCATGTGTAGAGTCTTCCCTTGTGCTGTTATATACTGCTAAATCATTTTGCAGAGTGGTTATACCAAGTATATATTTACCAGCAGTTTATAAGTATATGTGTCTCATTTATTTTTGACCATTATGTTAAAAAATCTTTTGCCATTTTTGTGAGAAAAAATGGTAATTTCTTACTGATTTAATTTGTATTTTTGATTGTCTGAGGCAGATTTTTTAATATGCCTATTGCACTGGGTATTTCATGTTTCTCCATATTCTGGTTCCTGCTTGCCTGCGAGGGTGAGATATTTACCCATAATTTCTTGTGGTTAACAATTTTTCATTTAACTATTGGTTCACTTGGAATCATGTGGAAGCTTTTCCTGGTCCCATAGAGGCTTTTAGTCCATTCCCCCAAAGACTACACAAGGACATGTTGGGAAACTGCAAAATAAGGAGGCTTAGACATGCTATAGATGAAAGATGCCAAAACTTCTTTGAACTTAGGTTTCCTTTAGCAACCCAGGCTATTCTCTTGTGAAAGAGCTGTAACTTCAGCTCACTTTCCTAAAGATTTCTGATGCGTTTGGAAGTCCAAAACTTCCAAAAGTTCATGATCATAGTCACTACACTTGTTTTCACAGCTTTCAGATAGATGTTTTCAGAAGATTTTATGAGCCCAAATTCTCGTATCTTCTCATACCTAAAAAAGCAATAAAATCTGCCCCTTTTGACTTGCAGCAACCTTCCACTAAGATGTGTCCTTGATCGCACAAATACTCCATCACCATAATCACAAAGGAACAGACCTCCTCCCACCTCTATGGAACATTTCCTCAGAGCTATCTGAGAGGCTGTCTCCTGGGCCATAGTCCTCAGTGAGTCCCCAAATTAAACTGAACTCGCAGCTCTCATGTTGTGCATTTTTTCAATTGACACCCCCAATTGGCCCCCTAGGTACCCCCAGCTCTTAGCATACCTCACCCCCATCACCCCCAACTCTGGCTGGCTCCTGGTATGCACTTCCAACAAACTTTGGCAGACAGCACATACAGTGAGCACGTACAGCTAGGTAGCTAAGTCTGCAGGCCCAGGAAAGACCACAGACTTAAGCTTTAGTGCCACTTTTGAAGGGAGAAGGGGAATCTGACAGCATTTGGTTTGATGGGTTTCAGGACTGTGAGAGAAAGCATACAAGCTTAGGAATTCTGCCATATAAGAGAGCAAGAAGCATGGAGTAGGTGTATCTGGAGAAGGCCTGAGAAACCCTCGGAATCCCTATCAGGACTGATGCAAGGTGTTTCTCTCTGGAAAACAGTTGGTAAAGACTGAAGAAGGTGACTGCTACTTCAGATGCAAAGCCAGCAACACAAAACTCTAAGGAATGCAAAAAAAAATCATTAAAACATTATATTGCCAAAGAATCGAAATAATTTTTCACTAATCTATTTCAGTTCAGTTCAGTTCAGTTCAGTCGCTCAGTCGTGTCCGACTCTTTGCAACCCCATGAATTGCAGCACGCCAGGCCTCCTTGTCCATCATCAACTCCCAGAGTTCACTCAGACTCACGTCCATTGAGTCAGTGATGCCATCCAGCCATCTCATCCTCTGTTGTCCCCTTCTCTTCCTGCCCCCAATCGCTCCCATCATCAGTCTTTTCCAGCGAGTCAACTCTTCGCATGAGGTGGCCAAAGTACTGGAGTTTCAGCTTTAGCATCATTCCTTCCAAAGAAATCCCAGGGCTGATCTCCTTCAGCATGGACTGGTTGGATCTCCTTGCAGTCCAAGGGACTCTCAAGAGTCTTTTCCAACACCACAGTTCAAAAGCATCAATTCTTTGGTGCTCAGCCTTCTTCACAGTCCAACTCTCACATCCATACATGACCACAGGAAAAACCATGGCCTTGACTAGAAGGACCTGAGTTGGCAAAGTAATGTCTCTGCTTTTGAATATACTATCTAGGT
>NW_024075730.1:0-2233 GCF_014754425.2 Oryx dammah
GGCATACAGCTCACGGGTAGTGCGCTGCTTGGCGATCTGCTGGTACATCAGCGGCTGGGTGCCGTTCGGCTCATCGGCCTCGTTGTGACCGCGACGGCGGTAGCAGACCAGGTCGATGACCACGTCGCGCTTGTACTGCATGCGGTAGTCGACAGCCAGCTGGGTGACGAACAGCACGGCTTCCGGATCATCGCCATTCACGTGGAAGATCGGCGCCTGGATCATCTTGGCGACGTCGGTGGCGTACTCGGTGGAACGCGCATCTTCCGGACGGCTGGTGGTGAAGCCAACCTGGTTGTTGATCACGATGTGGATGGTGCCGCCAGTCTTGTAGCCGCGAGTCTGCGACATCTGGAAGGTTTCCATGACCACACCCTGACCGGCGAACGCCGCGTCACCGTGGATGGAGATCGGCAGCACCTTGTCGCCACTGGCGTCGTTACGACGATCCTGACGGGCACGCACCGAACCCTCGACCACCGGAGAAACGATCTCCAGGTGAGAAGGGTTGAACGCCAGCGCCAGGTGCACTTCGCCACCGGGAGTCATGACGTTGGAGGAGAAGCCCTGGTGGTACTTCACGTCACCGGAGGACAGCCCCTCGGTCTTCTTGCCTTCGAACTCGTCGAACAGGTCGCGCGGGTTCTTGCCGAAGGTGTTGACCAGGACGTTCAGGCGGCCACGGTGAGCCATGCCGATGACGATTTCCTTGGTGCCGTAGGAACCCGAACGCTGGATGATTTCGTCCAGCAGCGGGATCAGGCTTTCGCCGCCTTCCAGGCCGAAACGCTTGGTGCCCGGGTACTTGGTGCCCAGATACTTCTCCAGGCCTTCGGCAGCGGTGACGCGCTCGAGCACGTGCGCCTGCACTTCGGCAGAGAACTGCGGACGGCCACGTACGCTTTCCAGACGCTGGGCGAACCAGTTGCGCTGACCGGAATCGACGATGTGGGTGAACTCGGCACCGATGGTGCGACAATATGTCTGCTGCAGCGCATCGCGGATTTCGCGTAGCGTTGCCTCTTCCTTGCCAATGTACAGCTCGCCGGTGCGGAAGGTGGTATCCAGATCCGCGTCGGTCAGGCCATAGTGATTGATCGACAGGTCAGACGGCGCAGTGCGCACCCACAGACCCAGAGGGTCGAGCTGGGCGGCCTGATGGCCACGCATGCGGTAAGCCTGGATCAGGCGCAGAACTTCCACCTGCTTCTTTTCGTGCTCGCTGCTGACGGCCCCGGCGGAAACCGGCTGGGCGCGACGCGAATTCTTGGCGAGCAGGACGAAATGATCGCGAATGGTCGAATGCGATACGTCCGTTGCAGCGCTGCCGTCGGTCGGCAACTTCTGGAAGTAAGTGCGCCACTCTTCTGGCACAGCGTTGGGATCGTGCAGGTAGAGCTCGAAGAGCTCTACCACGTAGGCAGCGTTGCCACCGGATAGGTGGGCACTGTCCCACATGCGCTGCATCACGCTTTCTTGCATGCTTGGTCACCCTCGGTAAGGGGACACCACCGGCGTGAATACCGCATGGCTCCAATCAAAGTCATCTTGCTGCGACTCGGATAAAGCCACTTGGGTTCCCGCAGATAGTCCGGGTACCAGCCCGGATGCCCCTGCTGGTCGTCATATTTTTCGAGTATGAGCCGCGGCTTTGTGGGCTGCGGCTCTGGCTTTTGCTGCAATACCGGCCGAAGCCGGTATGCAGGTGTTACAGGTACAGCAACTTGCGAATCAGGTACCGCTCTGCAGCAGCATGTTACGCACATGACCGATGGCCTTCGTCGGGTTCAGACCCTTGGGGCATACGTTCACGCAGTTCATGATGCCGCGGCAGCGGAACACGCTGAACGGATCGTCCAGCGAAGCCAGACGCTCGGCAGTCTTGGTGTCGCGGCTGTCGGCCAGGAAACGGTAGGCCTGCAGCAACGCGGCGGGACCGAGGAACTTGTCCGGGTTCCACCAGAACGACGGGCAGCTGGTCGAGCAGCACGCGCACAGGATGCACTCGTACAGACCGTCGAGCTTCTCGCGCTCTTCCGGCGACTGCAGACGCTCGATGGCCGGAGCCGGCGTATCGTTCTGCAGGAACGGCTGCACCTTCTCGTACTGCTTGTAGAAGATGCTCATGTCGACGACCAGGTCACGAATGACCGGCAGCCCCGGCAGCGGACGAATCACCAGCTTGCCACCCTTCAGCCCGGCCGCGGACAGCGGGGTGATGCAGGCCAGGCCG
>NW_024075731.1:0-2232 GCF_014754425.2 Oryx dammah
TAGCAAGGAAGTTGATGCAACAAGTGAAAAGGAAACTAAATGCAAGCTGCCAAAAGGGATTTCAGGATCCAGCCTGGGAATCCCCTGTGGCCTGGCCTCCTGGCTGAGTTGAGTGCTCAGAGCAGAGGATCCTCCTGACTGCCTGCCGGATGCCTGTGTCTTCGTGACTGATTCTCTGAGCTCCTAACCTCCAGGAGAACCAAGAATCCAGTGAGGGTGGACCTGAGTCCTTGTAGACAGCTGGCCTGTGTGCCACATAGGAATGTTTCCGTCTAGAACTCTGGGTATTGTTGCAACAGGCTTGGCCTCCTCATCCCAGTGAATGGCTATTTCTCCTCTCACTGTGCGGTGGGTGAGCTGCGGGAATGTGTCTCTGAACAGCTCTCTGGGAACTGCCTCATCTTCCTGACCACAGACCCAGAACCTCAGGAAATAATCTTCTAACCAGATTCAATAAAAGAGTTAATACGTCAGGAGCCCTTGGGAAGAGTCTGGTACCATGCTGAGCATGTGCTATAAATTAAGGCAATTACTCTTAGCACACTTTCAAGGTAAGCTTTTATGATTATCTTAGTTTTGCAGTTAAGACATAGTGCAGCAATTTATACCTAGGCAATCTATTTTTATGTACTAATGAAGAAAAATCTCAAAGACTTATTTGCAAGGAAATATACATAAATGAGAAACTGAAGTATATGAAAAATGGATATTTATGTGATATAGATTTCTATGTCCATATGTATAGATTTATTAACTACATAAGAAATGTCTAGGATACCCATTAAATTGTTAACAGTATAGGATTCGGGTGCATCATCCTAGAAGTCTTTGAATGAATTATTTAAAAGTTTAGCGATGACATGTGTGTTTAATATTTATAAATGAGCTTGAGAAACCCTCTTACTTCCTTAGAGTCACATTTATCAGGGCAGCTCCTGGTTCTCCATGGCCTCTCTTAGCTGTCTCTGCAGTCCCCAGCCTGCCTTGTTCTTCTTGCCTCCGTTTGAACAGTTTAGGAAGACTCTTTTCTCAGGAGTGGCCAAGTGTAGAAAACTTCCTCTCCCTTCCTCATCCTACTGCAGGATCCTAGATTCCACATATGCAGATTGACCTCCCATGATGTATGTGCTGCCGTGGCTGCTGCTAAGTCGCTTCAGTCGTGTCCGACTCTGTGCTACTTCATAGAGGGCAGCCCACTAGTTTCCACTATCACTGGGATTCTCCAGGCAAGAACACTGGAGTGGGTTGCCATTTCCTTCTCCAATGCATGAAAATGAAAAGTGAAAGTGAACTCAGTCGTGTCCGACTCTTAGCCACCCCGTGGACTGCAGCCTACCCAGGCTCCCGCATCGCTGGGATTCTCCAGGCAAGAGTACTGGAGTGGGTCGCCATTGCCTTCCCCACATGATGTCTGTGGTTCTCCACTAACCCTTGAAGGTGCTCCGGTTCTTACAGGACCCAGGCAGGCACCTGAGTCCATGACCTGGGCTTTTCTCCACTCATCTCCCTCCCTCCTCTAGTCTGTGTCTCAAGAAGCACATTCAGTCCCTCCTCACATTGTCCCTTGTTCTTTCTATGACCCAGGGTGGGTGACCCCGTTCCCTCTTTATTAAGGTGGATTCAGTATAGCTTTATCTTGTAGGATCAGGCTTTGGGTTAGATTTCATTCAAAGGTGTGTGCAAGTCCATTTTTTTTTCAAATTACTTTTATTTTCTCTATTGAAAAACAAGAGTAGTCTTATACAAAATATAGTACAAAGCAAATATCTTATGAATGATAAAGAATTAAATGCTATGAACAGCCTAAATATTTCCGATAATTTAAATAAATATTACAACTTTTTAAGATATGGAAAATGGATTCTTAAATCTGTTTTAAACAATTATGGTAACAAATCCTTTAACATAAATTTAAATAATCCCATATATTAGCCATTACTTATATTTCATCTGACACAAAAATAGAGTTAAAGGTTGCACTTTGAGTCTTAGAAAATAGCCATTCAGTTGGCCAGATGAACTGTTTTCAGAATCAACATCATTTCCTGAGTTTTCCAATGAGCTTGTTGGCAAAGACTAAGCACCTTCTGATTTCCACGCTGACAACCTCCCAGGCACAGCGGCTGTATTCTTTATCTTTGAGATACACACTGATTCGCTGGAAGTAACTCTTCACAGCCAATCTGGAGTCTCACTCCCTCGAGGTGACTGTTCCAGCATCCTTCCCTCCCT
>NW_024075732.1:0-2231 GCF_014754425.2 Oryx dammah
AGCCGGAGCTCAGGGAAGCAGCCCCAGAGCCAAGACCTGCGAGAGGCACGTGGCGTCACCGCATGGAAGACGAGTGCACAGCACGCTGGAAAGCGAGCCTCCTCGGGGGAAGAGCAGGCAGCCCAGCTGGGAAATCTCAAGTGTGCCTCAAGAAAGGCAGAGCTCCAGCTCTGCTCATAGGCCCCATCTGCCAGAGTCTCTTGTGTGAGCCTGCTCTGCCCTGGGCGAGACTTGCCAAGATTTGCCTCGCTGCTAGTGTTCCTGCCCAGGAAGAGGCATGCTGCCCCAGGCTGTGAGACGCCACTGGCGCCTTCCTGGCCTCAGCTCCTCTCCTGCCGTGCCTTTGCACCTAGCGCCCAGGCGCCCTTTGGGAGGTTTTTGGGGCCGGTGGCTTTCACCCTGCCAAGGGTCCCAGCACTTAGCGCTGTGTCAGACGGAAGTGAAGCACAACTGCAAGGTTTCTCCTGCTTGGGCTTGGCTGCCCGGGCTAGGCGCACCACGGAGAGCACCAGTCTCCCAGGGCCCCTGGGTGGGGGAGTCAGCCCCACAACGCGGATTCTGAGACCCTGCTCGCCTGCCAGTGCTTGACAGAACGAGTTTGGCTACGGCTTTCCTCCCCGTCACAGTCGCTTGCAAGTGGTTGGGGCCTGCCCTTGCGGTTCTGAGCTCCCGCCTTCAGCCCCAGCTCAGGGAAGCAGCCCCGGAGCCAAGACCTCTGGAAGGCTCGTGGCGCCCCCGCATGGAAGCCCAGTGCACAGCACGCCGGAAAGCGAGCCTCCTCGGAGGAAGAGCAGGCAGCCCAGCTGCGTGCGTCTGCAACGCCTGGCTGGGAAATCCCAAGTGCACCTCCAGAACGGTAGGGCTCCAGCTCTGCTCAGAAGCCCGATCTGGCAGAGTCCCTGGTGAGAGGCTGCTCTGCCCTGGGCGACACTTGCCCAGACTTGCCTCGATGCTAGTGTTCCTGCCCAGGAAGGAGCATGATGCCCCAGGCTGGTAGACGCCACTGGCGCCTGCCTGGCCTCAGCTCCTCTCCTGCCTTTCATTTGCACCTAGGGCCCAGGAGCCAATGGGGACGCTTTAGGGGCTGGTGTCTTTCACCCTGCCAAGCGATCCAGCACTTAGCGCTGTGTCAACCGAAAGTGAAGCCCAACTGCAAGGCTTCTCCCGCTGGGGCTTGGAAGGCCGGACTCAGCGCAGCATGGAGAGCACCAGGCACCCAGGGCCTAAGGGTGGTGAAGGCAGCCACACAACGCGGAAGCTGAGACCCTGCTCGCCTGACAGTGCTTGACAGACCGAGTTTCCCTACGGCTCTCCTCCCCATCACAGACGCTTGCAAGGGGTTGGGGCCTGCCCCTGCGGTTCTGAGTTCCCGCCCAAAGCCCCAGCTCAGGGAAGCAGCCCGGGAGCCAAGACCTCCGGTAGGCGCGTGGCGCCCCCGCATGGAAGCCGAGTGCACAACATGCCGGGAGTGAGCCTCCTCAGAGGAAGAGTAGGCAGCCCTGCTGCGTGC
Source organism: Oryx dammah (assembly GCF_014754425.2). Taxonomy (NCBI): domain Eukaryota; kingdom Metazoa; phylum Chordata; class Mammalia; order Artiodactyla; family Bovidae; genus Oryx; species Oryx dammah. The sequence continues at coordinate 1,511 of NW_024075732.1, forward strand.
GTCTGCAAGGCCTGGCTGGGAAATCTCAAGTCCGCATCCAGAACGGTGACTCCAGTTCTGCTCTGAGGCCCCATCTGCCAGAGTCTCTGGTGTGAGCCTGCTCTGCCCTGGGCGAGACTTGCCAAGACTTGCCTCACTGCTTGTGTTCCTGCCCAGGAAGGAGCATGCTGCCCCAGGCTTTGAGACGCCACTGGCCCCTTCCTGGCCTCAGGTCCTCTCCTGCCTTGCCTTTGCACCTAGGGCCCAGGCGCCCTTGGAGAGGCTTTAGGGGACGGTGGCTTTACCCTGCCAATGGCTCCAGCACTTAGCGCTGTGTCAGACGGAACGGAAGCTCAACTGCAAGGCTTCTCCCTCTGGGGCTTGGCCGCCCGGACTCAGGGGAGCACGGAGAGCACCAGGCTCCCAGGCCCCAGGGTGGGGTAGGCAGCCCCACCACGCAGATTCTGAGACCCTGCTCGCCTGCCTGTGCTTGACAGACCGTGTTTCCGTAGGGATCTCCTCTCCAGCACAGACGCGTGTAAGTGGTTGGGGCCTGCCCCTGCGATTCTGATTTCCCGCCCAAAGCCCCAGCTCTGGGAAGCGGCCCCAGAGCCAAGAACTCCGGGAGGCGCGTGGCGCCCCTGCATGGAAGCCGAGTGCACAGCACGCTGGAAAGCGACTCTCCTCGGGGAAAGAGCAGGCAGCCCCGCTCCGTGCGTCTGCAAGTTCTGCCTGGGAAATC
>NW_024075733.1:0-346 GCF_014754425.2 Oryx dammah
CCCGAGGGTCCCGGCCACATCAAGAGGAGCCCCGTTTCCTACACATAGCTCTAGATGAGGGTTCCATTCCCTGCTTCTTCGGGAATGATTCCTGGCTTTTCTGGCGCATCTCGGAGGAGGCGCTCTCCACAGGAAATTAGAAAGTAACTCCAGCGTTCGTGCCACCATTCCCAATGTGCACAAAATGTCTCAGTCCACTGCAGAAGAAGCTGATTTTCCTGCACTGCATCGACTTGCACACCGAGGATCGACTCACCCCACAGTGGCACGTGTGACAGCCCTGTGGGAAACCCTCGTGAGAAAGCCTCCATGGAATGCCGCAGATCACTGTATCAAGGGGACGGGA
>NW_024075733.1:446-1686 GCF_014754425.2 Oryx dammah
AGTACACCAAGACCCATGTCAACACTGGAGAGTAATCCTCAGGTTCCGTCATAGACTCCACACTAGGACTTAGGCACCGTTACCGACTGCAGAGGATTCCCGACAGGCCGCTCGCAACTCGCATGGAGACTGGACCTTCCTGAGGTCACAAGAGAGGGTCCCAGAAGTCAACGTCGTATCTCGAGAAGGTCCCGCTACAATTCGAGAAAATCCACGAGGTTCTCCCCTCCAGGTGAAATGAGGCCCGTTTCCGCTGAGGCGTCTCGAGGTAAATCACACCTTCCCTCTTGATCTTCGAAAGGGTCCTTCACACCATTGCTGCAACTCAAGAAGTTCCCCGACATACCGGCCTTCACTCGAGAGGAACCCCGAGGGTCCCGCCCACATCAAGAGGAGCCCCGTTTCCTCCTCATAGCACTAGATGAGGGTTCCTTTCCCTGCTTCGTCGGGAAATGATACCCGGCTTTCCTGGCGCATATCGGAGGAGGCGCTCTCCACAGGAAATTCGAGAGGAACTCCAGCGGTGGTGCCACCATTCCCAATGGGCACAAAATTTCTCAGTACACTGCAGAAGAACCTGATTTCTCTGCACTGCGTCGACTTGCACACCGAGAATCGACTCACACCACAGTGGCACGTGTGACAGCCCTGTGGGAAACCGTCGTGTGAAAGCCTCCATGGAATGCCGCAAATCCCTCTATCAAGGCGAAGGGAAGAATGCCGCGGCTGCTCCAGCTCGTGAGGAATGCGGACGTGGATGTCCCCACTCGAGACTAGTACAGACTCCCCTGTGGTTGCCTCTGGAAGTACCCCAAGATCCATGTCAGCAGTGGAGAGGAATCCTCAAGTTCCGTCATAGACTCCACACTAGGACTTAGGCCATGGCACGGAATGCAGAGGATTCCCGACAGGCTGCTCGCAATTCGCATGGAGACTGGCCTTTCCTGAGGCCACAAAGGAGGGTCCCAGAGGTCAATGTCATAACTCGAGAAGGTCCCGCCACAAGTCGGGAAAATCCACGAGGTTCTCCCCTCCAGGCTAGATGAGGCCCTTTTCCGCTGAGGCGTCTCGAGGCAAATCACACCTTCCCTCTTGAACTTCGAAAGGGAGTATCACACCCTTGTTGCAACTCAAGAAGTTCCCCTACATTTCCACCTCCACTCGAGAGGATCCCCGAGGGTCCCGCCCACATCAAGAGGAGCCCCGTTTCCTCCTCATAGCTCTAGATGAGGGTTCCATT
>NW_024075733.1:1786-2231 GCF_014754425.2 Oryx dammah
AATGTGCACAAAATGTCTCAGTCCACTGCAGAAGAAGCTGATTTCCCGTTATGGCGTAGACTGGCACACCGAGGATCGCCTCACACCACAGTGGCACGTGTGACAGCCCTGTGGGAAACACTCGGTGGAAAGCCTCCATGGAATGCCGCAGATCCCTGTTTCAAAGCGATGGGAAGCCTGCCGCGGCTGCTCCAGCTCGTGAGGTATGTGGACGTGCATGTCCCCACTCGAGACTTGGACAGACTCCCCTGTGTTTGACTGCGGAAGCACCCCAAGATCCATGTCAGCAGTGGAGAGGAATCCTCAGGTTCCGTCATAGACTCCAGACGAGGACTTAGGCCATCCCATGGAATGCAGAGGAATCCCGACAAGTGCCTAGAAACTAGCATGGAGACTGTCCTTTCCTTAGGCCACAAGGGAGGGTCCCAGTGATCAACATCTTAAC
>NW_024075734.1:0-2231 GCF_014754425.2 Oryx dammah
CAGTCCAACTCTCATATCCATACATGACCACAGGGAAAACCATACCCTTGACTAGATGGACCTTAGTCGGCAAAGTAATGTCTCTGCTTTTGAAGATACTATCTAGGTTGGTCATAACTTTTCTTCCAAGGAGTAAACATCTTTTAATTTCATGGCTGCAATCACAATCTGCAGTGATTTTGGAGCCCCCCAAAAATAAAGTCTGACACTGTTTCCACTGTTTCCCTATCTATTTACCATGAAGTGATGGGACCAGATGCCATGATCTTCATTTTCTGAATGTTGAACTAAGCCAACTTTTTCACTCTCCTCTTTCACTTTCATCAAGAGGCTTTTTAGTTCCTCTTCACTTTCTACCATAACGTTGGTGTCATCTGCATATCTGAGGTGATTGATATTTCTCCCGGCAATCTTGATTCCAGCTTGTATTTCTTCCAGTCCAGCGTTTCTCATGATGTACTCTGCATAGAAGTTAAATAAGCAGGGTGACAATATACAGCCTTGACGTACTCCTTTTCCTATTTGGAACCAGTCTGTTGTTCCATGTCCAGTTCTAACTGTTGCTTCCTGACCTGCATACAGATTTCTCAAGAGGCAGGTCAGGTGGTCTGGTATTCCCATCTCTCTCAGAATTTTCCACAGTTTATTGTGATCCACACAGTCAAAGGCTTTGGCATAGTCAATAAAGCAGAAATAGATGTTTTTCTGGAACTCTCTTGCTTTTAAGGACACCGACTCCATCCCCACCTTCGAATCACCCTGGATCCACCAGGGCTGGGCCCTGGCAAGTGGCACCCCAAATCAGATTGATTATATTCTTTGCAGCCAAAGATGGAGAAGCTCTATACAGTCAGCAAAAAACAAGACTAGGAGCTGACTGTGGCTCAGATCATGAACTCCTTATTGCCAAATTCAGACTCAAATTGAAGAAAGTAGGGAAAACCACTAGACCATTTAGGTATGACCTAAATCAAATCCCTAGTGATTATACAGTGGAAGTGAGAAATAGATTTAAGGGCCTAGATCTGATAGATAGAGTGCCTGATGAACTATGGAATGAGGTTCTTGACATTGTACAGGAGACAGGGATCAAGACCATCCCCATGGAAAAGAAATACAAAAAAGCAGAATGGCTGTCTGGGGAGGCCTTACAGGTAGCCGCGAAAAGAAGAGAAGTGAAAAGCAAAGGAGAAAAGGAGAGATATAAGCATCTGAATACAGAGTTCCAAAGAATAGCAAGAAGAGGTAAGAAAGCCTTCTTCAGCGATCAATGCAAAGAAACAGAGGAAAACAACAGAATGGGAAAGACTAGAGATCTCTTCAAGAAAATTAGAGATACCAAGGGAATATTTCATGCAAAGATGGGCTCAATAAGGGACAGAAATGGTATGGACCTAACAGAAGCAGAAGATATTAAGAAGAGGTGGCAAGAATACACAGAAGAACTGTACAAAAAAGATCTTCATGACCTGGATAATCACGATGGTGTGATCAGTCATCTAAAGCCAGACATCTTGGAATGTGAAGTCAAGTGGGCCTTAGAAAGCATCCCTACGAACAAAGCTAGTGGAGGTGATGGAATTCCAGTTGAGCTGTTTCAAATCCCAAAAGATGATGCTGTGAAAGTGCTGCACTCAATATGCCAGCAAGTTTGGAAAACTCAGCAGTGGCCACAGGACTGGAAAAGGTCAGTTTTCATTCCAATCCCAAAGAAAGGCAATGCAAAAGAATGCTCTAACTACCGCACAATTGCACTCATCTCACACGCTAGTAAAGTAATGCTCAAAATTCTCCAAGCCAGGCTTCAGCAATATGTGAACCGTGAACTTCCTGATGTTCAAGCTGGTTTTAGGAAAGGCAGAGGAGCCAGAGATCAAATTGCCAACATCTGCTGGATCATGGAAAAAGCAAGAGAGTTCCAGAAAAACATCTATTTCTGCTTTATTGGCTATGCCAAAGCCTTTGACTATGTGGATCACAATAAACTGTGGAAAATTCTGAGAGAGATGGGAATACCAGACCACCTGACCTGCCTCTTGAGAAATCTGTATGCAGGTCAGGAAGCAACAGTTAGAACTGGACATGGAACAACAGACTGGTTCCAAATAGGAAAAGGAGTACGTCAAGGCTGTATATTGTCACCCTGCTTATTTAACTTCTATGCAGAGTACATCATGAGAAACGCTGGACTGGAAGAAATACAAGCTGGAATCAAGATTGCCGGGAGAAAT
>NW_024075735.1:0-2230 GCF_014754425.2 Oryx dammah
AAGCATAATGATGATTGGAATGAGGATATATTTTCTTTATGCCTATCATTCATGATTAAACATAGCAGAGTCCGAAGATTACACCGGTGATCAGTAGAAGAAAAAAAAAAAGGTTAAATGATTTCTCAGCTGAAGGATTAATCCCTAATACTGAAAATTCTCAGAAAATGGAATCAGAAGCTTGATGAAAGTTCCTTCTGAAGGCATTCAATAAAGTACTGGATCACCACTCATCTCAATGGTATTGAAATTTGAGTGTACAATAGAAGATTTCATGGTTCTTACCATAAAAAATAGCAAGTATTGGAATCTGCTTGATTATGAAAGATAGTGGTACACCTAAGCAAGTGAGATCAGCAAAAATAACACACCCCCCCAACTTTAATATAGAAAAAGCAAGAGAGTTCCAGAAAAACATCTACTTCTGCTTTATTGACTATGCCAAAGCCTTTGACTGTGTGGATCACAACAAACCGTGGAAAATTCTGAAAGAGATGGGAATACCAGACCTCCTTAGCCATCTCCTGAGAAATCTGTTTCCAGGTCAAGAAGCAATAGTTAGAACTGGACATGGAACAATGAACTGGTTCCAAATTGGGAAAGGAATAAGTCAAGGCTGTATACTGTTACCCGGCTTATGTAACTTCTAAGCAGAGTACACCATGCAAAATGCCAGGCTGGATGAAGCACAAGGTGCAACTGAGATTGCTGGGAGAAATATCAATAACCTCAGATATGCAGATGACACCACCCTTATGGCAGAAAGTGAAGAGGAACTGAAGAGCCTCTTGATGAAAGTGAAAGTGGAGAATGAAAAAATTGGCTTAAAACTCAATATTCAAAAAGTTAAGATCGTGGCATCTGGTCCCATCAGTTCATGGTAAATAGATGGGGAAACAATGGAAACAGCGAGAGACTATTTTCTTGGGCTCCAAAATCACTGCAGATGGTGACTGCAGCCATGACATTAAAAGATGCTTGTTCCTTGGAAGAAAATCTAGGGCCAACCTAGACAGCATATTAAAAAGCAAAGTCATTACTTTGCCAACAAATGTCCATCTACTCAAAGCTATCGTTTTTCTAGTAGTCATGTATAGACGTGAGAGTTGGACTATAAAGAAAACTGAATGCCAAAGAATTGATGCTTTTGAACTGTGTTGTTGGAGAAGACTAATGAGAGTCCCTTGGACTGCAAGGAGATCAGACCAGTCCATCCTAAAGGAAATCAGTCCTGAATATTCATTGGAAGGTCTGATCCTGAAGCTAAAGCTCCAATACTTTGGCTACCTGATGCGAACAACTGACTCATTGGAAAAGACCCTGATGCTGCGAAAGATTGAAGGCAGGAGGAGAACAGGACAACAGAGGATGAGATGGTTGGATGGCCTCACCAACTCAATGGACATGAGTTTGAGCAAGCTCTGGGAGTTGATGATGGACAGGTACCCTGGCTGGCTGTAGTCCATGAGGTGGCAAAGAATAGGACATTACTGAGTGACTGAACTGAACTGAACTGAACTGAAACTTTAAAAAGCTACATATTTTTTGGCTACATTTTTGGCAATAGGAGGTTCAGATGTTTAGTTTAGAGTGAGAAGGAAGAGTATGCTTGGATTTAGACATCCATAGAGAGAGAAACTTATTTGCAAACACACAGCTATACCTAATGTTTCTATTCTCAGTACTACTGACATTCTGGATTATTTTTCTTTTAGTTATTACATGTTGTTCTGTGCCCTGGAGAATTAGGAGCATCCTTGAGTTCTACAACAGGATACCAATTGGTATTGGGAAGTAGGTATCTGGGGGAAGAACTCTGGCAAGAAGTTACAATGATTAAAGAAAATGAAGAGATATTTGTTTTCAAGTGATCAGAGGTAGATGTGAAAATAAAAAAGAAAAAGTTAAGGGGATTTTTTAACATTTCCTCCCAAACTTTTTTTTTTCTTTTTTTTAATTTAAATTTTATTTTTTTACTTTACAATAATGTATTGGTTTTGCCATACATTGACATGAATCAAACCTTTTAAAATAAGATATATATTAAAAGATAGGAGGTTTTAAAAATGGGTATCTGTTATTGGGCACATGATTCTAGTGAGAAATTCTTTGGCAGAGGAAAATTAAAATGATGCTCTCTAAGTGAAATGAGTCTCCAAAATAAGAAGCTATTTTAAGCAAAGCATTATTGGTCAACAGTGACTGGCTCATCATGTTGCTTCCATATTTG
>NW_024075736.1:0-2230 GCF_014754425.2 Oryx dammah
TTCTGGAATTGAGCTGCAGGAGTTGCTTGTATATTTTTGAGATTAGCTGTTTGTCAGTTGCTTCATTTGCTATTTTTTTCTCCCATTCAGAAGGCTGTCTTTTGACCTTGCTTACAGTTTCCTTTGTTGTGCAGAAGCTTTTAATTTTAATTAGGTCCCATTTGTTTATTTTTGCTTTTATTTCCAGAATTCTGGGAGGTAGATCATAGAGGATCCTGCTGTGGTTTATGTCGGAGAGTGTTTTGCCTATGTTCTCCTCTAGGAGTTTTATAGTTTCTGGTCTTACATTTAGATCTTTAATCCATTTTGAGTTTATCTTCTGATTTATTCTTTGTGTGCTTCTTCTTGCTCAGTGGGAAGTTACAGGTATATGTTATTTTCCCTTTATTTTTACATAAGAAGTAGCATGCTATAGATGCTGTCTTACATATTTCTTTTTTCATTAAATAATATAGCTTGGAAATCCTTCCAGATTGATTCATAGATATCTTTGTCATTATTTTTTCATAGCTTTGAAGGGCTCAATTGCATGATGTTCTATAAAGTTTCCTTTGAAGCCCTAGAATAAGATAGCAGTGATAAATGTACCAAATGCCATCTAACTGTACCTCAAATGTTTAAAATGGTAAATTCGGGGTTGTATGCATTATACTACAATAAAAGATTTTTTAAAGAAAAAGCAAGACATAGTCTCTACTTAAAGTACAGAAAAGAATTATAAATTAATAATGACATATGATTAATAGGTTAGCAGAGGGGAAACGGAATAATAAAATATATATTTAATTAATCAAAAGGGAGAAGGAGAAGAGACAATAAATATGAAATCAGATATCTCAACTAGAAGACATGTAGAAATGCAGGGATTTCCTTGGTGGTGTGTTGGTTAGGACTCTATGCCCCCAATGTGGGGAGCATAGATTCGATGATCTCTGGTTAGGGAACTAGGATCCTACATGCCATCTTGCACATAGTGCAGGCAAAAAAAAAAAAAAACAAATGGAAGAAAATGTATAGAAATATGAAAAATATAACTTCAAGTACACTCTGATTAGATTAGATTAGATGTTAAGAGAAAAATTCTCCAGAAATGATTACCAATCTACATAAAAGAGCAAACCCCAAATTCACACTGTTAACAACTGACACTTTACAGATAGAACATAACAAAGTTAAAGTGATGGAAAAAGTACCATGTAAACACTAACAAAAAGAAAGCTAGTGCATCTATACTAACATCAGAAGAAGTAAATGAGACGTTAAGTTAGGAGGCATTGCTAAAGAGAAATGTCTCTTAATTATAAATGCAGTGGTTTACTGTTAAATGAATACAAATGGCTCTCTATTGTAGGAGAGACTTGTTTTGTAGCATTTGCCAATTTCCATAGTGTGATTATCCCCATTATGGCTGACTTCAATCCACCAGCATGTTGTCATTGAATATGGAGTTGAAAAGAGATGTTCACAATCAGCTTGAAGACAATGCATCCAAAAAGAATTAGCCCACCAGGAGTAGATCATGATGCTAAATCTGTGTGTCCTCAACAACACAGTATAAAAATGTTTTGCATAACATTTTCCACATATTTTATGAGAGATGATGCACAAGCAGGAAAAATTGAAGATAAAGAATATTTAAGAGTCCAAGTAACAAACTGGACTTTGTTGGCATATTAACAGCACTACAACATGACAGCAGAATGTATATTCATTTGAAGTTACACAAAGTTGCCAATCGCACATTAATTTTAGGAGATGTATATCACTGTGCTCACGGCTGCAATAAGAGGATTTAGTGACTGTCATTTCAGGAAGTTAGCCCTGTTGAGAAATATTTCTAGGGCTTGTTTGATGTCTCTATTTCTGAGGCTATAGATAAAGGGGTTCAGCATGGGAGTAACTACTGCATATATGACTGAAGCAACTATATATTTGTCGTTGGAGTCCCATAATGAGGAGAAAAAGTAAACACCAGCAAGTGTCCCATAGTACAAAGATACCACAAAGAGATGAGAGCCACAAGTGGAGAAGGCTTTAAAGAGTCTCTTAGTGGACGGGACCCTCAGGACGATGGTCCCTATACGAACATATGAGCCCAAGATGCTACTCAGAGGCAAGATGAACAGCATTCCTCCTTCAGTAAAGATGACAAGCTCATTGATGGAAATGTCTGAGCAGCTCATCTTCAGGAGGGCAGGGAGGTCACAGAAGAAGTTGGGGATGGTATTTT
>NW_024075737.1:0-2229 GCF_014754425.2 Oryx dammah
AGGAGTAAGGACCAGGCTGGGGCCATTGGGGACCTTGCAGATGCTTCACGTCTGGTGCGGTGGGTGACTCTGTGAACCTGCTCTCTAGGTTCTGTGAAGACCTTCCTTCAGGCCTGTGTCTTAAAGAAGAGCCCATGGTTTCCATTTTCTGAAAGTTCCCTCTTACTTTCTACTTTTGTTTTTGCTTTTCAATTTGCACTCTTCAAATGGGTTAGGACAGCATTTCTCAAACTTTTTTTCATTATTGCCTCCCCTTCCCCTATTGACAGAGTCTTCTGAGATATTTTTTCCCTAATTACCCCCACCATGAAATTTCAACAACACAGTTATGCTGTGGATCCATCTTTGTACTCCACGCATATCTTTATACATAGGAAGAGAAAGTGCAAAACTCCTTGTTGTATTCACCCTAGGGTTAACAATGCCATAAAATGAAAGGTGTACATTAAATGTAAAAGCTGTTGAGTTTTATTTAACTTTATGAATGAGTTTGAAGAATGACTTTTAATGGAGAATATTTACTTATATAAATAGTAATGTACCAAATTACATATTCATATGAAATTCATTAAAAAATATATAATAATACCACAATATAGATAGACTTAAAAATCTTTCAAAACTGAAAATCATTGAAAATCTTAGGTTATTTTTCTTCATATTTATTTTGAAGTACTTTTAACTTTGTTTCCTTTCAGAAATCAATTTTTAATTCCCTGTCTGCTGAATATTCATCTCAATTTTATAACATTTCTTTCTGTTTAGTTCTTAACATACTTATGGATGTTCTTAACAACTTTGATAGGAATAAATAATAAAATACCATGATACCAATCCAATGGAAGATAGTGAAGAGGAACTAAAGAGCCTCTTGATAAGGGTGAAAGAGGAGACTGAAAAAGCTGGCATAACACTCAACATCAAAACACCTAAGCTTCTGACATCTATGGCAAATAGATGGGGAAAGAGTGGAAACCGTGACAAATTTTCTTTTCTTGGTCTCCAAAATCACTGTGGATATTGACTGCAGCTACAAAATTAAAAGACACTTGCTCCTTGAAAGAAAGGCTATGACAGAACTAGACAGCATGTGAAAAAGAGTAAACATCACTTCGACAACAAACGTCTGTATAGTCAAAGCTATGGTATTTCCAATAGTCTTGTATGGATGTGAGAGGTGGACCATAAGGAAGGCTGAGTGCAGTAGAATCAATGCTTTCAAATTATGGTGCTGGAGAAGACTCTTGAAAGTCCCTTGGATAGCAAGGAGATCAAACCAGTCAAGAAATCAACCCTGAAAATCATTGGAAGGATTGCTAATGAAGCTGAAGCTCCAATAAGTAAGTAAATGTTAGTCGCTTAGTCGTGTCTCATCTTTGTGACCCCATGGACCGTAGCCAGCCAGTTGTTCTTCTGTCCATGGAATTCTCTAGGCAAGAATACTGGAGCAGGTTGCCATTCCCTTTTCCGGCGATCTTCCTGACCCAGGGATCAAACCCGAGTCTCCCGCACTTGCAGGTACATTCCTTACCATCCGAGCTACCAGAGAAGCCCTGTACTTTGGCTATCTGATGTAGAGAGCCAACTCATTGGAAAAGACTCTGATGCTGGGGAAGATTGAGGGCAGGAGGAGAAGAGGGTGATAGAGGAGGAAATGGTTGGATAACATTACCAACTCAGAGGTTATGGATTTAAGCAAATTCCAGGAGATAGTGAAGGATAGGGAATCCTGGCGTGCTGCTGTCCATGGGGTTGCAAAGAGTCAGACAGGATTGAGCACAGGATTTAGCAACTCAAAAATAGCAATAAAACATCCTTCCCTTGAGCCCTGGACAGCACACTTCTCCAGACAGCTGTAGGAGGGCCAAAGAGCTCTTTTTCTTGGATTCCTTTGGGATGCCCACTTTGGAGAGTTTGCAGTTCTGGGCTCTGCAGACCATCAGGGCACAGCATCCTCAGTGAGTCTTTTGATCCTGATTTACTATTGGGGGAGAAACTTTTCATTTTCACAGTGCTGAGAGCTGAAGAGGGAGCCTTGTAGCCCTGCCAGTGACAGTGTTCTCTGGTTGGAAGCTCAGAACCTTGCATTTTCCAAGGCTTCCCTGGAGCTCTGTGGTTTATTTTCCAGGAAGGATTCCATTTGCTGAAGGGCTTCAGGTGAGGAGTCAGCGAGTTGGGGTCAATTTTACCGATTCGGGTCCCTTCTGGCACCATCCAGCCACAGCTCAG
>NW_024075738.1:0-2229 GCF_014754425.2 Oryx dammah
CCTGAGCTGGGGCTGTGGCCGGGAGCTCAGAACCGCAGGGGCAGGCCCAAACCACTTGCACGCGTCTGTGCTGGGGAGGGGAGCCCTAGGGAATCTCGGTCTCTCAAGCGCTAGAAGACGAGGAGGGACCCAGCCTCCACGTTTTCGGGCTGACTCCCCCACCCAGGGGCCCTGGGAGCAGCCCGGTGCTCTCTGTGCTGCGCTGAGTCCGGGAGTCCTAGCACCAGAGGGAGAAGCCTTGCAGTTGGGCTTCCCTCCCGTCTGACACAGCGCTAAGTGCTGGAGCCCTTGGCAGGTGAAAGCCACCGGCGCCTAAACCCTCCCTAAGGGCGCCTGGGCCCTAGGTGCAAAGGCAAGGCAGGAGAGGAGCTGAGGCCAGGAAGGCGCCAGTGGCGTCTCCCAACCAGGTGCAGCATGCTTCTTCCTGGGCAGCAACACTAGCAGCGAGGCAAGTCTGGGCTAGTCTCTCTCAGGGCAGAGCAGCCTCACACCAAGGACTCTGCCAGATCGAGCCTCTGAGCAAAGCTGGAGCTCTGCCGTTCTAGAGACGCACTTGGGATCTCCCATCGAGGCCTTGCAGATGCACGCAGCTGGGCTGCCTGCTCCTCCCCTGATGAGGCTCGCTTCCCAGCGTGCTGTGCATTCGTCTTCCAGGAGGGGGCGCCACGCGCCTCCCGGAGGTCTTGGCTCCGGGGCTGCTTCCCTGAGCTGGGGTTGTGGGAGGGAGCTCAGAAACGCAGGGGCAGGCCCAAACCACTTGCACGCGTCTGTGCTGGGGAGGAGAGCCCTAGGGAAACTCGGTCTCTGAAGCGCTAGAAGACGAGGCGGGACCCAGCCTCCACGTTTTCGGGCTTCCTCCCCCACCCAGGGGCCCTGGGAGCAGCCCAGTGCTCTCTGTGCTGCGCTGAGTCCGGGAGGCCTAGTACCAGCGGGAGAAGCCTTGCAGTTCGGCTTCCCTCCCGTCTGACACAGCGCTAAGTGCTGGAGCCCTTGGCAGGGTGAATTCCACCGGCGCCTAAACCGTCCCCAAGGGCGCCTCGGCCCTATGTGCAAAGGCAAGGCAGGAGAGGAGCTGAGGCCAGGAAGGCGCCAGTGGCGTCTCCCAGTCTGGGGCAGCATGCTCCTTTCTGTGCAGGAACACTAGCAGCGAGGCAAGACTTGACAAGTCTCTCCCAGGGCAGAGCAGCCTCTCACCAGGGACTCTGCCAGATCGGGCCTCTGAGCAGAGCTGGAGCTCTGCCCTTCTGGAGGCGCACCTAGGATCTCCAAGACAGGCCTTGCAGACACACGCAGCTGGGCTGCCTGCTCCTCCCCTGAGGAGGCTCGCTTCCAAGCGTGCTGTGCACTTGGCTTCCGTCCGGGGGCGCCACACGCCTCCCGGAGGTCTTGGCTCCGGGGCTGATTCCCTGAGCTGGGGCTGTGGGTGGGAGCTCAGAACCGCAGGGGAAGGCCAAAATCACTTGCACGCATCTGTGCTGGGGAGGAGAGCCCTAGGGAAACTCGGTCTCTCAAGGGCTGGCAGGCGAGCAGAGACTCGGCCTCCGCGTTGTGGGGCTGCCTCCCCCACCCAGGGGCCCTGGGAGCAGCCCGGTGCTCTCCGTGCTGCGTTGAGTCCAGGCGGCCTAGCACCAGCGGGAAAAGCCTTGCAGTTGGGCTTCCCTCCCGTCTGACACAGTGCTAAGTGCTGGAGCCTTTTGCAGGGTGAAAGCCAGCAGTGCCTAAACCCTCCCCAAGGGCGCCTGGGCCCTAGTTGCAAAGACAAGGCAGGAGAGGAGCTGAGGCCAGGAATGCGCCAGTGGCGTCTCCCAGCCTGGGGCAGCATGCTCCTTCCTGGGCAGGAACACTAGCAGCGAGACAAGTCTGGGCAAGTCTCTCCCAGGGCAGAGCTTCCTCATACCATGGACTCTGCCCAAGCGCCCTTGGCTAGAGTTTAGAGGACGGTGGCTTTCAGCCTGTCAAGGCCTCCAGCACTTAGTGCTGTATCGAACGGGAGGGAAGCCCAACTGCAAGGCTTCTCCGGCTGGTGCTTGGCCGCCCAGACTCAGCGCAGCACGGAGAGCACCGGGCGGCTCCCAGGGTCCCTGGGTGGGGGAGACAGCCCCACAACGCGGAGGCTGGGTCCCGCCTCGCCTTCTTGCGCTTTAGAGACCGAGTTTCCCTAGGGCTCTCCTCCCCAGCACAGACGCGTGCAAGTGGTTTGGGCCTGCCCCTGCTGTTGTGAGCTCTCGC
>NW_024075739.1:0-2228 GCF_014754425.2 Oryx dammah
GTGGGGCATGGGAAATGCTCTTTGATTAATGACAGGCTGCTTTAGTAAGACACAGCTTGGACCCAACTGTCCTCTTCTTCCATCAAAACCATCTGGGTGACCACTTAGACAGTCTTGGGTTCAGGGCTGGTGGGTTCAGAATTGAGGGCTTGAGGCTGCGAGTAAGGTCCAACTGCAGTGTGTCCTAGCAGGTATGTATGTCTCCTCCACATACAAACCCCAGGCGGAGAGGGGTGCAAGGCTTGTCTGTGTCTCCCTGACCCTCTCCTTTCCTTTCAGCACAATGAAGCTCTTCACAGGCCTCATTCTCTGCTCCTTGGTGCTGGGAGTCCACAGCCGGTGGCTGTCCTTCCTTGGTGAGGCATATGAAGGTAAGGCCGATGGAGGGACGATGGCATCCTTGGGCCTCTAGGCTTCACCCTAAACACCCCTGAGGGTTGGAGCTGCCGTCCTAGGAGGTGTTCCCCTATGTGGTAGAATGTGCCAGGTGTTGGAGGAGCTTTTTCCAGACAGTTTGAAAAGCACAGGATTTATGTGAATCAGGTACTAGAGAAAGAGCGAGCATCATTTCCAGCTGAAATAGCAGTCTGCGTGGAAGACACAAAACAAGTCTGAAATGGAACAAACTCCCTCAGACCAATTGCATGAAGTAGGGTGAAAGCGGTCCATCTGTTCTCCTCTCCCGTCTTTCCAGCCCTGCTCCTCCCTCCCTCCCTTTCTCTCTTCCTTCTTTCCATTTCCTGATTGGATAATTCAGAGACCTTCAGAGCACCTTGTTGGTCCTTCCTGTACTCAGTGATGCTGTCCCTGCTTTAGTCTGTTTCCTGTCTTTTTCTAGCCTTTTAACTAATGAAAAAAAAGGTGTGTGTGTGTGTAAACCTAATAATAAATTTCAAGCCTCCACAACGAACTCGGCTTTTCTGTGCAATTTAGAGGGACCCACTCTCTTGCTCTGCCCAGGGCTGGGGAGTTTTCCAGGACACTAGTAGCACTAGCTGGGACAGTTCCACGAAGACAGGGGCAGTTCTGGTCAAGCTGGGACAGTTGGTCACCTATCTACCTGCAGAAATCCTCCATGAGGAGGCATCTTCCTCCACCTGAAGTGGAGAAAGCCAAGACTTAGAGCAGTGAGTCCGTCGCCCAGGGACTGAGTGCCCGTCAGCAGGTGGCAGGACAGAGGTGGGAACCCAGCTGAGCCTGAGGCCCAGGCTCTCACCGAGTAGACTTCTCCCAGCACCACTTCTTCAAGCCGGGGGCTGAGCAATCTTGGCTGCAGTTTGGAGTCACCTGGGGGGCCATGAAAACTATTGCTGCCTGAGCCCAGCCCAGAGATGGGGAGGTGATTGGCTTGGGCTGTGAGGGCTCAGGGGACTTTCAGTGTCTCCCCAGATTATTGGAAAGTGCAGCCAGGCTGAGGAAAAGACCCACTGCCTCAGCAGCCCACATCATCAGTACCGTCCACTAGAGAGTTCTCAGGATTCCGTTCACTCACCTAACAGGCAGGGGAATCAAGTCACGAGTGATCCTTTCATGAGGCAGGAAGACATTTCTTAGGCGTCAGAGCAGAGCAGCTGTGTGTCTGCCCCTTTCTCAGAACCTGTCCCGCACGTTACCTCCTCACTCACCCACTTCCCCCGGAGCTTATCATGTGCAGCTTCCTCTACAACAGTGGTTCTCGACCCAGGGCAACTGTGTCCTGGGGACGTTTGGTGATGTTTGGGAGCATTTTCGGTTGTCATACTGGGGAATAGTTTGAGAGGTCTAGGATGCTGCTAGACATGTTATAATATCATGAAGAGCAACAATGTACCTGGTCTCAAATTTCAATAGAATGCTGTTGGGGAATCCTGTCCTATAATAACTGCCTCTGTCCTTAAACGTATCAGGTAGAGCCCTCATTGAGATGCAGCACAGAGACAGCATCACAGGGGTCAGACAAACAGGTCCCACAGCTATAGCCCCTCCCCGACCCCACCCCAGTGACTCTCATTCCAGTACCAGGAGCAGGCAACTGGGCCTAAGGAGTGCTCTTCTCACCCTACGGCATCTGTGGTGCTATGACCACAGGCTGAAACCGAATCAGTGAAAGACTTCTCATTCCTTGATTCTTCTGTAAGCTGTGTCACAGTTTTCTCTCCCCTGATAATCCTTACTCCATGTGCTTTGCTTTCCAGGGGCTAAAGACATGTGGAGAGCCTACTCTGACATGAGAGAAGCCAACTTCAAGG
>NW_024075740.1:0-2228 GCF_014754425.2 Oryx dammah
GGTCAGGGGGAGTCACCTGTTCCGGGAACATTCTATCCCCCCAGGCCCCACCTGGTCCTACCCTACGGATGCTGACCAGGCGTCTCACACTCAACCAGAGCAAGTGATTGAATTCCTCTTCCCGGAGCATCTTCCTACAACCTCCCTTCTCTCAGTAACACACAAACAAATACCTCATCTGTCAACTTCCCGAATCAAAGGTCTGAATCTCCGGGCCCCCAGGGACGGGGCAGCCCTGGAGTCCGAGGAGAGACAGAGGAAAAAGGAAAACGACCAAAGCACCAGGGCAGTGGAGAGGCCACTAGATCGATTTGGTTTTTTTTCCTGCGCTCTTCTGACTGTGCCTGGGTGCAGAACTGGGTTGGGCCCAAGTCACAAAACGCCCGTGAAGATTTCTATGTGTGTATTTAAATACATTAGGTTCCACAGGAGAGCTGGGTGGGGGCCGGGTGTCAGGGGCCTAAGAGGCCCTTTCCCCGAGCTGGATTGTCCCACCGCACCCACTCAGGCAGGAATGCTGCTGGAGAGAAGAGCCCGCCCAGAATAGAGACGGGAGTGGGCAATAGCAGCCTGAGGCCTGTGAGTCCGGTCGCGGGCCCTCACAGGCCGCCGCGCCGAGCAAGGCCCCCTGCGAGTGGGGATCCCAGAAACCCTCCCTTTAGCCCTCAGGCAGCGCTTTGGCTGCACCACGCTCCAGTCCGTACCGATACCTGCTGGCGGAGGTGCCAGAACTGCCAGCCGCTCACCTGCCCTAGGCAGTTCCCGGATTAAGCCTGAGGAGGCGAGCCTGAGGGGACAACTCCTCCTCAGGTCTGTGGCACCGCCTCAGCTAACCCTACAGGAGAGCCGGCTGCCTCCGATGATTGGCTGACAGGTGTCAGCGTCTGCAATATGATTGGCCAGTAGGCCGAGTTGCGCATGCGCAGGCGATGGACACCCCCGCCCACCACTGCCATCAAAAAAAAAAAAAAACGCTGGGGGCGTGGTCAGGCTGAATCTGAACCTCAAGGGTCTTGGGTCAAGATTGCTCAGCTCACTGAACCGGAAAAAAGAAAAAACAGATGGCACAGTCGCCAGGCCACAGGGCTGAGAGCAGCTTCCGAGTCTACCAGGGGAGTCCAGTGATGGTGTCCAGCACTCACAGCCCTCACGGGTGACGTCCCTTAAGCAAGCTCTTTGCTTAAGGAACGTGATAGTACAGTGGACCTTGAAGCCCCTCCTCTTGGAAGTACATTTCGGTCAATGCAGGGCAGCCTGCCCCTGTTTTCGCATAGTCTATTTGAGCTGAGATGGAGCTTTACTTTTTCTTCTTCTTCTTCTTCTTCTTTTTAATTTTAGAGCTTTACACTTTAATGACTGAGGAAAACCGAAAAGAATTTTATTTTCTGACGTGAAAATTGTGTGAAATTCAATTTTCAGAGTCCTTAAAGTTGGAACAGGGACTTGCCAGTTTCTTTGGATATTATCTCTGGCTGAAAACTTAATTAATCGCCAGTGATCATATTCGCAAACCCTAAGTTATTTCTTTTTTGGCCCTTTACAGAGTCTACTTTAAATACCCTGCTCTGCTGGAAGTCTCCTAGCAGTCATATGGGAGAATAAAGTTTTGGTTTTGTTACAATATTTTCTTCTCTATTATATTCAATTTCATTCTTTACTAATTTCATTCCTTCTTATCAGTATAAGTTTGTTCTGTTGCTCATCTTTACAACTTTTTGAGATAAGTATCTGTAACTCTCATTTCTCGCACATCTAATGCTATAAGCTTACCTTAATTTGTTGTTGTTGTTCAGTCCCGCAGTCATGTTGGACTCTTTGCAACCCCATGGACTGCATGCAGCACATCAGGCTTCCCTGTCCTTCACTGTCTCCTGGAGTGTATGCTCAAACTCATGTGCACTGAGTTGGTGATACCATCCAAACATTTCATCTTTCGGTGCCCACTATATCTCCTGCCCTCAGACTTTCCCAGCATCGAGGTCTTTTCCCATGACTTGGCTTTTCACATCAGGTAGCCAGACTATTCAATCGTCAGCTTCAGCATCAGCCCTTCCAGTGAATATTCAGAGTTGATTTCCCTTAGGATTGACTGGTTGGACCTTGCTGTCCAAGGGGCTCTCAAGAGTCTTCTCCAATACCACAGTTCAAAAGCATCAATTCTTCGGCACTCCACCTTCTTTATGGTACAGCTGTGATATCCATACATGACTGCTGGAGAAACCATAGCT
>NW_024075741.1:0-284 GCF_014754425.2 Oryx dammah
TCCCCTTTCCTCATGAGCTGGAGCAGCCATGGCAGGCTTCCCGTCGCCTTGATACACGGATCAGTGGCATTATATGGCGGCTTTCCTACGAGAGTTTCCCACAGGGCTGTCACACGTGCCACTGTGGTGTGAGTCGATCCTCGGTGTGCAAGTCGACTCAGTGCAGGGAAATCAGGTTCTTCTGCAGTGGACTGATACATTTTGTGCACATTGGGGATGGTGGCACCACCGCTGGAATTCCTCTCGCATTTCCTGTGGAGAGCGCCTCCTCCGAGATGCGCCAG
>NW_024075741.1:384-2227 GCF_014754425.2 Oryx dammah
CTCTTGATGTGGGCGGGACCCTCGGTGTTCCTCTCGAGTGGAGGCGGGTATGTAGGGGAACTTCTTCAGTTGCAACAAGGGTGTGAAAGTCCCTTTCGAAGTTCAAGATGGAAAGTGTGATTTGCCTCGAGACGCCTCAGCGGAAAAGTGCCTCATCTAGCCTGGAGGTGAGAACCTCGTGGATTATCTCGAGTTGTGGCGGGACCTTCTCGAGTTACGACGTTGACCTGTGGGACCCTCTCTTGTGGCCTCAGGAAAGGCCAGTCTCCTCTCTAGTTTCTAGGTGCTATTCGGGATTCCTATGCATTCCGTGCCAAGGCCTAAGTCCTCGTCTGGAGTCTATGACAGAACCTGAGGATTCCTCTCCACTGCTGACATGGAACTTGGGGTATTTACGGAGGCACCACAGGGGAGTCTGTCCTAGTCTCGAGTGGGGACATGCACGTCCGCATTCCTCACGAGCTGGAGCAGCCGCGGCAGGCTTACCGTCGCCTTGATACAGGGATCTGCGGCATTGCATGGAGGCTTTCCCACAAGGGTTTCCCACAGGGCTGTCACACGAGCCACTGTGGTGTGAGTCGCTCCTCGCTGTGCTAGTCTACGCAGTGCAGTGAAATCAGGTTCATCTACAGTGGACTGAGACATTTTGTGCACATTGGGAATGGTGGCACCACCGCTGGAGTTCCTCTCGAATTTGTTGTCGAGAGCCACTCCTCAGAGATGTGCCAGGAAAGCCGGGAATCCTTTCCCGATGAAGCAGGGAATGGAACCCACATCTAGAGCTATGAGGAGGAAACGGAGCTCCTCTTGATGTGGGCGGGACCCTCGGGGTTCCTCTCGAGTGGAGGCGGGTATGTAGGGGAAATTCTTGAGTTGCAGCAAGGGTGTGAAGGAACCTTTCGAAGATCAAGAGGGAAGGTATGATTTGCCTCTAGACGCCTCAGCGGAAACTGGCCTCATTTCACATGGTGGAAGAACCTGGAGGATTTTCTCGAGTTTTGGCGGGACCTTCTCGAGTTACTACGTAGACGTCTGGGACCCTCCCTTGTGGCCTCAGGAAAGGCCAGTCTCCATGCGAGTTGCGTGCGGCCTGTTGGGAATCCTGTGAATTCCGTGCCATGGCATAAGTCGTCGTCTGGAGTCTATGACGGATCCTGTGGATTCCTCTCCACTGCTGGCATGGATCTTGGGGTACTTCCGGAGGCAACCACAGGGGAGTATGTCCTAGTCTCGAGTGGGGACATGCACGTCCGCATTCCTCACAAGCTGGAGCAGCCGCGGCAGGCTTCCCGTCGCCTTGATACAGGGATCTGCGGCATTCCATGGAGGCTTTCCCACGAGGGTTTCCCACAGGGCTGTCACACGTGCCACTGTGGTGTGAGTCTATCCTCGGTGTGTAAGTCAACGCAGTGCATGGAAATCAGGTTCATCTACAGTGGACTGAGACATTTTGTGCACATTGGGAATGTTGGCACCACCGCTGGAGTTACTCTCGTATTTCCTGTGGAGAGCGCCGCCTCTGAGATGCGCCAGGAAAGCCGGGAATCCGTCCCGAAGAAGCAGGGAACGGAACCCTCATCTAGAGCTATGACGAGGAAACGGGGATCCTCTTGATGTGGGCGGGACCCTCGGGGTTCCTCTCAATTGGAGGCGGGTATGTAGGGGAACTTCTTGAGTTGCAGCAAGGGTGTGAAGGACCCTTTCCAAGATCAAGAGGGAAGGTGTGATTTGCCTCGAGACACCTCAGCAGAAACGGCCCTCAATTCACCTGGAGGGGAGAACCTCGTGGATTTTCCCGAGTTGTGGCGGGACCTTCTCGAGTTACGATGTTGACCTCTGGGAC
>NW_024075742.1:0-2227 GCF_014754425.2 Oryx dammah
CTGCGGCATTCCATGGAGGCTTTCCTAAGAGGGTTTCCCACAGGGCTCTCACACGTGCCACTGTGGTGTGAGTCGATCCTCGGTGTGCAAGTCTACCCAGTGCAAAGAAATCAGGTTCTTCTGCAGTGGACTGAGACATTTTGTGCACATTGGGAATGGTGGTACCACCGCTGGAGTTCCTCTCGAATGTCCTGTGGAGAGCGCCTCCTCCGATATGCGCCAGGAAAGCCAGGAATCCTTTCCCGAAGAAGCAGGGAATGGAACCCTCATCTAGAGCTATGAGGAGGAAACGGGGCTCCTCTTGATGTGGGCGGGACCCTCGGTGTTCCTCTCGAGTGGAGGCGGAAATGTAGGGAAACTTCTTGAGTTGCAACAAGGGTGTGATACTCCCTTTCGAAGTTCAAGAGGGAAGGTGTGATTTGCCTCGAGACGCCTCAGCGGAAAAGGACCTCATCTAGCCTGGAGGGGAGAACCTCTTGGATTTTGTAGAGTTGTGGCGGGACCTTCTCTAGTTAAGACGTTGACCTTTGGGACCCTCCCTTGTGGCCTCAGGAAAGGCCAGTCTCCATGCTAGTTTCTAGGCCCTTGTCGGGATTCCTCTGCATTCCGTGCCATGGCCTAAGTCCTCGTCTGGAGTCTATAATGGAACCTGAGGATTCCTCTCCACTGCTGACATGGATCTTGGGGTACTTCCGGAGCCAAACACAGGGGAGTCTGTCCTAGTCTCGAGTGGGGACATGCACGTCCGCATTCCTCACGAGCTGGAGCAGCCACGGCAGGCTTCCCGTCGCCTTGATACAGGGATCTGCGGCATTCCATGGAGGCTTTCCTAAGAGGGTTTCCCACAGGGCTGTCACACGTGCCACTGTGGTGTGAGTCGATCCTCGGTGTGCAAGTCTACCCAGTGCAAAGAAATCAGGTTCTTTTGCAGTAGACTGAGACATTTTGTGCACATTGGGAATGGTGGCACCACCGCTGGAGGTCCTCTCGAATTTCCTGTGGAGAGCGCCTCCTCTTGAGATGCGCCAAGAAAGCCGGGAATCCTTTCCCGATGAAGCAGGGAATGGAACCCTCATCTAGAGCTATAAGAGGAAACGGGGCTCCTCTTGATGTGGGCGGGACCCTCGGGGTTCCTCTCGAGTGGAGGCCGGTATGTAGGGGAACTTCTTGAGTTGCAGCAAGTGTGTGAACGACCCTTTCGAAGATCAAGAGGGAAGGTGTGATTTGCCTCGAGACGCCTCAGCGGAAACGGGCCTCATTTCACCTGTCGGGGAGAACCTCGTGGATTTTCCCAAGTTGTGGCGGGACCTTCTCGAGTTACAACGTTGACCTCTGGGACCCTCCCTTGTGGCCTCAGGAAAGCCCACTCTCCATGCCAGTTGCGAGCAGCCTGTCGGGAATCCTCTGCATTCATGCCATGGCCTAGGTCCTCATCTGGAGTCTATGACGGAACCTGAGGATTCCTCTCCACTGCTGACATGGATCTTCGGGTACTTCCGTAGGCAACCACATGGGAGTCTGTCCTCGTCTCGAGTGGGGACATGCACGTCCGCATTCCTCACGAGCTGGAGCAGCCGCGGCAGGCTTCCCGTTGCCTTGTGGAGGCTTTCCCACGAGAGTTTCCCACAGTGCTGTCACATGTGCCACTGTGGTGTGAGTAGTTCCTCGGTGTGCAAATCAATGCAGTTCACGGAAATCAGGTTCTTCTGCAGTGGACTGAGACATTTTGTGCACTTTGGGAATGGTGGTACCAGCGCTGGAGTTTCTCTCGAATTTCCTGTGGAGAGCGCCTCCTCCGAGATGTGCCAGGAAAGCCGGGAATCCTTTCTCGACGAAGCAGGGACAGGAACACTCATCTAGTCCTATGAGGAGGAAACGGGGCTCCTCTTGATGTGGGCGGGACCCTCGGGGTTCCTCTCGAGTGGAGGCGGTATGTAGGGGAACTTCTTGAGTTGCATCAAGGGTTTGAAAGTCCCTTTCGAAGTTAAAGAGGGAAGGTGTGAATTGCCTCGAGACGCCTCAGCGGAAGAGGGCCTCATCTAGCCTGTAGGGGAGAACCTCATGGATTTTCTCGAGTTGTGGCGGGACCTTCTCGAATTACGACTTTGACCTCTGTGACCCTCCCGTGTGGCCTCAGGAAAGGCCAGTCTCCATGCTAGTTTCTAGGCCCTTGTCGGGATTCCTCTGCATTCCGTGCCATGGCCTAAGTCCTTGTCTGGAGTCTATG
>NW_024075743.1:0-2227 GCF_014754425.2 Oryx dammah
TTCTTGGTCAGGAAAACCTTAGCCCCACCCAGGTAAAGCATCTGTGGTACGCGTGTTCTAAGGGGCACCTCCCACAGACCCGAGACACGGGACAGGAGCACTTTCTGCACCAGGACCTGACTGGAAGCAAGAGGGTGGCAAAGGGTTCTCCTAGGCAGGGCCTGTTCCCTCCCTGCCTGGTGCACACGATGCACAGTAGGGTAATGGGAATAGAGAACTCATTCCATATCTGTTTATCCGAATGGGATGATATATTCCTAAATGGTTTTATTTTAGGTTAACGTCATTCACACAGTTTGCATGCATGTTTCGAGTATTCTTGCATTTTAGTAAACTCTCAGGTGTCATTTGTTGTACTCAGCTCTCATTAAGCAAAACTTTCATCCTCAATCATTTTCTTGTGTGATCTTTTAATCAAAGGCACAACTGTCTGTAAATTAAGAAGTCAAATATCTGCCTGATTTCTCATGATACAGACTCTTATTATAATCCTGATTCTTCTCAATTTCTGCTTTCCCGTTGGTGACCACTTGGAATGATTTTTAGCTGATTCTTTGGCTTTTATTTCCAACTCTCTAAACCCGGTGCCTTGTTGGACCTGCTGCTTGATTCCTCTGTCACAGCCACTGTCTGTCGCATCACATGGTGGCTGATGCGATAGTTCATGGTCACGGCTTTCTCTCACTCTCCCCAGCCCTTCAGTTCCCACTTTATTTATATACGGATCATACTTAGTTCATTCAGCTTTTTCTTTTCCCTGACTACTACACTTGTCAACTAAAAAGATGCTCAACTTAAGACTTGTGAGTTAAGTTTTATTTGCGGCAAAATGAGGACTGCAGCCTGGGAGACAGCACCTCAGATAGCTCTGAGAAACAGCTCCAAAGCGGTAGGGAGGGAAGGTCAGTGTATATGATTTTGATGAAGGGGGGAGTTCAGCACAAATACTTATCTTCCAAAGGTTTTCTGCTAGTCACAAGGAGCTGATCTCAGAGTGGAAGGATTTAATGCTTTTCTACATATGAGGAAGTGAAGTGAACCAAAGGACTAGAAAAGGTCAGTTTTCATTCCAATCCCAAAGAAGCACAATGCCAAAGAATGTTTAAACTACCGTACAATTGTACTCATTTCACATGCTAGCAAAATCAGGCTCAAAATTCTTCAAGCTAGGCATCAGCAGTTTGTGAACTGAGAACTTCCAGATGTACAAGCTGGGTTTAGAAAAGGCCGAGGAACCAGAGATCAAATTGCCAGCATTTGTTGGATCACAGAAAAAACAACAGAATTCCAGAAAAACATCTACTTCTGCTTCATTGGCTATGCTAAAGGCTTTGACTGTGGATCACAACAAACTGTGGAATAGTCTTAAAGAGATGGGAATACCAGACTATCTTACTTGTCTCCTGAAAACCTGTATGCAGGTCAAGAAGCAACAGGTAGAACCAGACATGGAATTACGGACTGCCTTAAAATTGGGAAAGGAGTATAATAAGGCTGTACATTGTAACCCTACTTATTTAACTTATATGCTGAATACATCAGGAAAAATGCCAGGCTGGATTAATCACAAGTTGGAATCAAGATTGCCAGAGAAATAAATATCAACAACCTCAGATAAGGAGATGATACCACTTTAATGGCAGAAAGTGAAGAAGAACTAAAGAGCCTCTTGAGGCTTTGTGCTTGGTGATTATGTTCTATGAAGCTCTCATGAATTCAGCTCTAATGATTCCCCCGTTTGCATGACTCTTTCGAGAAGTGGGGATACTTTGGATATTCCATCAGTTTTTCCTTTTTTGGAAATGTTGTCCTGGACCCTTCTGATGTGCTCCCACCTGGTCTGGATTCTTCTGCATCTGGAGCAGAGCCATCCTCCTAGGATCTCCCTCCACCACCATCTGGACAGCACTTTAAATTGCTGTGGATCCTGCATAGCACAGGGAACTCTACCCAGCATCTCTAATGGCAGATATGGGGAAAGAATCTAAAGAAGACTGAATCTATTTAGAGCTGATTCACTGTATTGTACAGCAGAAAGTGACACAGCATTGTACATCAATTACACTCCAATCAAAACAAAACAAACAAGTAAACAAGCAGATCTCTACCCTGGATGGCATTTATTTGTCACTTATTCTTAGCCAAACCTGAGTGCCTGCAATGTACCAGGTCAAGTTCCCGTTCCAGATCTTTGCTCTAACAATTGAAATTTGACATTCTTGTCCAT
>NW_024075744.1:0-777 GCF_014754425.2 Oryx dammah
CTGATCAGGTCTGTATTTCAGAGGAGATGAAAGCCATATTTTTGCTTCCAAGCCCATGGCCGTCTGCGGTCCGTAGGGTTCCCGACAAATGATGATTCTGGTGTTTTAAGAAGGGTCAGTTCTGACCCTTAACTTGTCAATAAGAATGAATAAGCTTCTACAGAAACCTGATCTTCTTTAATATATAAGAACTTTTTGAAAAAAAAAAAAAGACTCCTTTGGAGACGTTTAGGAAAAGCAAATAGTCTGGCCAGAGGTGTTCTGCCCACTGAGACCAAGGCCAGGAACATTGAGAGAAAAATTACCGTGACGCAGCTTCCGAAACAGAACTAATCCTGTAGACACATGCATTTAGGTTTTGTGTCAGCTTACTCAAAATGGCAGAGGCTACACCACTGGGCCCGTTTTAATGTTCTGCTCTCCCTTTGTAGAAGGAGGCTAAAGACCGAAAGTTGCAGGTGTGCCTGGAGGTGGCAGAGCAGAAGCTGCAGGAGATGCTGCTGGAAGTGGAGGCTGAGCTGGTTCAGCGGGTGCCTGCGCTCTCCAAGGTGCTGGTCTTGGTCCCCGGGGGGCGGGCGCGGGCGCGGGGAGGGCCTGTTCCCTTGCTGTCCCACCGTGCCCCTCCCCGTGCTGTTCAGTCCACAAAGGAGCGCAGACGCGGGGGTGGTGCTGCCTGTCTGAGATGGGAGCACTCCCTGAGTGTCACATAGTCCCCGCTCCCGTGTCATCCCTATGTTAATTTCCCTCCAGTTTTGCCCTGTGCTCTGTGTGTCCCCA
>NW_024075744.1:877-1528 GCF_014754425.2 Oryx dammah
AGACACATGCATTTAGGTTTTGTGTCAGCTTACTCAAAATGGCAGAGGCTACACCACTGGGCCCGTTTTAATGTTCTGCTCTCCCTTTGTAGAAGGAGGCTAAAGACCGACAGTTGCAGGTGTGCCTGGAGGTGGCAGAGCAGAAGCTGCAGGAGATGCTGCTGGAAGTGGAGGCTGAGCTGGTTCAGCGGGTGCCTGCGCTCTCCAAGGTGCTGGTCTTGGTCCCCGGGGGGCGGGCGCGGGCGCGGGGAGGGCCTGTTCCCTTGCTGTCCCACCGTGCCCCTCCCCGTGCTGTTCAGTCCACAAAGGAGCGCAGACGCGGGGGTGGTGCTGCCTGTCTGAGATGGGAGCACTCCCTGAGTGTCACACAGTCCCCGCTCCCGTGTCATCCCTACGTTAATTTCCCTCCAGTTTTGCCCTGTGCTCTGTGTGTCCCCAGGATACTTCAGCTCCGAGTCACTGCTGCTCAGAGTTCAGTCAGCAACTCCAAGCCTAGCAGGATAAAGAACTAGAAAAACCCCATTCTCGTTTAAGAGATGGTCGAAATAGCTCTGTCATGAACACATTTTAAATCTTTATTCATACATTGTTGACTAAGTCACAGCGGGGCACGGTGCAGACCTGGGGCCCCACTCCCAGCTTGCAGTCCCC
>NW_024075744.1:1628-2226 GCF_014754425.2 Oryx dammah
GCTGGTGGGCACTGGCTGGGCATGGAGAGGTGGGCCGGGCCTGTGCTAGCCCGGCTGTCCGAGCGTTGCCTGGAGCTCAGTGAGCGGCTGAGGGGCGGGCCGGTCTCCGGAGGCCGGTGGCATTGGGTGCTCGCAAACCCTCCCCGAGCAGGGTCACCAACAGCCGCCAGGGGGCGCCCTTCTGCCTGTGATCTTCCCCTCATGGGTTGCTTTCTTCTCTCCCCTGGCATCTTTGCTGTCTGACAGTCCCCGGTTGGCCTTGTAGTCTGAATTTTTGTCTTCTGGAAGCTCTGCCACTCAGGAGGCTAAACTGTTCGAACTTACCTCCCAGCTTAGGAAGGTCGAACGTGTGCCCTCGTGTGTCCCATGCTTGCCACTGCCTGCTGCCCGCGCTGGCTCGCCCCAGGCAGTCTGAGGAGGGGGCGCATCCGCCACGGGTGTGAGGCCTGGGCCGGTGGGGAGCACCTCTCCTCTGACGAGCCGGTCACCAGCACCCTCCGGCACGCACGCGTCACACACGAAGCCACGCTGGCTGCGTGAGCAGGTGTGCAGGTGTGCCCCGCCGCGAACCCGGGGCCAGTGGTCCGCACAGAGCATG
>NW_024075746.1:0-2225 GCF_014754425.2 Oryx dammah
GGGCTCCAGAAGGACCCCAAGATCCATATCAGCACTGGTGAGGAATCATCAGGTTCCGTCATAGACTCCACACGAGGTCTTAGGCCCCGGCTCCGAAAACAGAGGAATACCAACAGAACCCTCGAAACTGGCATGGAGACTGTCCTGTCCTGAGGCCACAAAGGAGGGTACCAAAGGTCCCCGTCGTAACTCGAGGAAGTCTCGCCGCAACTCGAGAAAATCCAGGAGGTTCCCCCCTCCAGGCGAGATGAGGCCCTTTTCCGCATAGGAGTATCGAGGAAAATCACCCCTTCCCTCTTGAACATCGAAAAGGTCCTTCACACCCTTGCTGCAACTCAAGAAGTTCGCCGACATACCCGCCTCCCCTCGAGAGGAACACCGAGGGTCCCGCCCACATCAAGAGGAGCCCCGTTTCCTCCTCATAGCTCGAGATGAGGGTTCATTTCCCTGCTTCGTCGGGAAAGGATTCCCGGCTTTACTGTCTCATATCAGAGGAGGCGCTCTCCACAGGAATGTCGAGAGGAAATCCAGGGTTCGTGCCACCATTCACAATGTGCACAAAATGTCTCAGTCCCCTCCAGAAGAACCTGATTTCTCTGCACTTCCTCGACATGCACGCCAGGGATCGACTCACACCACAGTGGCACGTGCGACAGCCCTGTCGGAAAGCCTCGTGGGAAAGCCTCCAAAGAATGCCAAGGATCCCTGTAACAAGGCGCCGGGAAGCCTGCCACGGCTGCTCCAGCTCGTGAGGAAAGCGGACGTGCATGTCCCCACTCGAGACGAGGACTGACTCCCCTGCAGAACCTCCAGAAGGACCCCAAGATCCATGTCAACACTGGAGAGGAATCCTCAGGTTCCGTCATAGACTCCACACGAGCTCTTAGGCCACGGCACCGACTGCAGAGGAAACCCGACAGGCCCCTCGCAACTCGCATGGAGACTGGCCTGTCCTGAGGCCACAAGGTAGGGTCCCAGAGGTCCCCGTCGTAACTGGAGAAGGTCCCGCCGCCACTCGAGAAAATCCAGGAGGTTCTCCCCTCCAGGCGAGATGAGGCCCTTTTCCGCTGAGGCGTCTCGAGCCAAATCACCCCTTCCCTCTTGAACTTCGAAAGGGTCCTTCACACCCTTGCTGCAACTCAAGAAGTTCCCCGATATACTCGCCTCCACTCGAGAGGAACACCGAGGGTCCTGCCCACATCAAGAGGAGCCCCGTTTCCTCCTCAAAGCTCGAGATGAGGTTTCCTTTCCCTTCTTCGTCGGGAAAGGATTCCCGGCTTCGCTGTCGCATCTCGGAGGCGGCGCTCTCCACAGGAAAGTCGAGAGGAACTCCAGGGGTCGTGCCACCATTCCCACTGTGCACAAAATGTCTCAGTCCACTCCAGAAGAACCTGATTTCCCTGCACTTCCTCGACATGCACGCCGAGGATCGACTCACACCACAGTGGCACGTGTGACAGCCCTATCGGAAAGCCTCGTGGGAAAGCCTCCAAAGAAGGCCACAGATCCCTGTATAAAGGCGCCGGGAAGCCTGCCACGGATGCTCCAGCTCGTGAGGAAAGCGGACGTGCATGTCCCCACTCGAGACGAGGACTGACTCCCCTGTGGAGCTCCCAGAAGGACCCCAAGATTCGTGTCAGCACTGGAGAGGAATCCTCAGGTTCCGTCATAGACTCCACACGAGGTCTTAGGCCCCAGCACCGACTGCAGAGGAATACCGACAGGCCCCTCGCAACTCGCATGGAGACTGGCCTGTCCTGAGGCCACAAGGGGGGGCCCAGAGGTCCCCGTCGTAACTCGAGAAGGTCCCGCCACAACTCGAGAAAATCCAGGAGGTTCTCCCCTGCAGGCTAGATGAGGCCCTTTTCCGCTGAGGCGCCTCGAGCCAAATCACCCCATCCCTCTTGAACTTCGAAAGGGTCCTTCACACCCTTGCTGCAACTCAAGAAGTTCCCCGACATACCCGCCTCCACTCGAGAGGAACACCGAGGGTCCCGCCGACATCAAGAGGAGCCCCGTTTCCT
Source organism: Oryx dammah (assembly GCF_014754425.2). NCBI lineage: Eukaryota > Metazoa > Chordata > Mammalia > Artiodactyla > Bovidae > Oryx > Oryx dammah. The sequence continues at coordinate 2,025 of NW_024075746.1, forward strand.
CCTCAAAGCTCGAGATGAGGGTTCTTTTCCCTGCTTTGTCGCGAAAGGATTCCCGGCTTTCCTGTCCCATCTCGGAGGCGCTGCTCTCCACAGGAAACTCGAGAGGAACTCCAGGGGTCGTGCCACCATTCCCAATGTGCACAAAATGTCTCATTCCACTCAAGAAGAACCTGATTTCCCTGCACTGCCTCGACATGCACG
>NW_024075747.1:0-2224 GCF_014754425.2 Oryx dammah
CAAGGGGAGGACCGAGCATGGACTGGTAGGGATGGAAATGTGGGCTCGGGAGTGTTTGTTGGGGTCTTGCACAAAGGCACGTTGAGCCTCGTTCAGTTCAGCAAATGTGATGGGTATCAGGAGTGTTTCCTGGGGGTACTGACCAAGGACAGGACACACCCTAGTTCAGAGGCAGGGAGCGAGTTGTGGGCTCAGGATTGTAGGTCGCTGGCTTGAATATGGACAGGACTAGCCTGAGATTCAGAGAGAGGCTCAGCAGTGTTGGCTGGCACCATGAACAAGTGCAGGGCCCATCCTAGGTCAGAGCAGAGACGACGTTGTGGGCTCAGGAGTGTCTGTTGGGGCTGGAATAAAGGCAGAGTCCAGCCTGTGTGAGTTCTGGGAATGAGATATGTGCTAACGAGTGTTGGTCTGGGCATGAAACCGGTGCAGGACCCAGCAGAATTCAGTTCAGGGACCGTGATGTGGGCCCAGGAGCGACTGTCTGGGGCTTGAAGAAGGATAAAACCCATTCTGGTTCAGTAGAGGGACTGAAATATGGGCTCTGGGATATTTGTTGAGGGCTTGTGCAAGTACAGTGCCCCCCCAGGTTCAATGCAGGGATGGTAGGTGGGCTCATGAGTGTCCCTCATGTTTGAACAAGCACAGGACCACTCTGGGTCAGTGAAGGGACCTTGATGTGGGATCCGGAGGCGTTTTCAGGGGCACGAAGAAGTGCAGAGTCCAGCTTGGTTACGTTTAGGGACACAGAGGTGCGCTAAGGAATGTTGTACATGTCTTGCACAAGGGCAGGACCCAGCATGAGTCAGCGAACGGACTTAGTTGTGGGCTCGGAGCATTTTTTGGAAGCTTGGACAACATACGGGCACTGTGAAGTGTTTGCTGGAGGCTTGAACAATGCAAGATTCAGCCTGATTGACTGCAGCGACCTAGTGTCCTAGGGCTCAGGAGTGTTTTTCGGGTGTCTGCTCAAAGGCATGACCCCACCTTCCTGAGTGCAGCCAGTGGGATATGGGATCGCCCGTGTATCCTGGGGGACTGAAGAATGGCGATACACACCAGAGTTCCGAGGCATGGAGCTACTTATTGGCTCAGGAATGCTTGCCGGTGGCTCAAATAAGGCCAGGAACTAGCATGAGAGACAGATACAGGCTCAGCTATGTTGGTCGACTGCTTGAATAAGTGCAGGACCCAGCACTTATGGAGGGACATGGAGGGACAGAGATGCGGGTGCAGAAGAGCTTCTCGGGGGCATAAACAAAGGCAGGTCCCAGCATGGCTCAGGGCAGGAACCGAGAGCTGAGCTCAGGAGTTTATGTTGGGGACTTGAACAAAGGCAGGTCCCCGCCGGGTTTGCAGGGCCCATGATGTGGGCTCAGGAGCACTTGCTGGGGTGCAACAGGGTTAGCTCCCAAAATGCTTCAGCACCAGGCTCAAGATGTAAGCTGAGGCCTGTTATTAGGGCTCATGAACATGGGCAGAGCTTAGCCTCGTACTGTGCAGACCAGACATTTGGGCTCAGGGTTGTCTATCGGAGCCTGCACATGGGAAGAAGATAGCCTGGTTCAGTGCAGGGACTGAGATGTGGCTTCCGAAGTATTTGTCGTGGCCTTGAAGAAGGGCATGACGCAGCCTGGTCAGTATAAGCACCGAAAGGAGGCTCAGGCATATTTGTCGGGGTGGAAGAAATGCAGGACCCAGCCTCCTTTGGTAGAGAGACCAGGAGGGAGGCTCGCGAGTGTTTGCAAGGATCTTTCACAAGGCCGGACACAGCCTGGTTCAGTGCAGGTCCTTAGATGTCAATTCAGGAGTATCCGTTGAGGCTTCAAGATGGGCAGAACATAGCCTACTTCAGTACAGAGACTGAGATGCGGGCTCTGGGATATTTGTCTTGGTCTTGAACAAGGTCAGGACCGAGCATGGACTGCTTAGGGATGTAAATGTGGGCTCTGGAGTGTTTGTTGGGGTCTTGCCCAAAGGCACATCGAGCCGTGTTCAGTGCAGCGAATGCAATGCGGTATTGGGAGTGTTTCCTGGGGGGTCTAACCAAGGTCAGGACACAACCTAATTCAGAGGAAGGGAGCCAGCTTGGGCTCAGGATTGTAGGTCGGTGGCTTGAATATTGCCAGGACTAGCCTGAGAGTCACAGAGAGGCTCAGCAGTTTTGGCCGGCACAGTGAACAAGCACAGGATCCATCTTAGGTCAGTGCAGAGATGACGTTGT
>NW_024075748.1:0-430 GCF_014754425.2 Oryx dammah
GCCTCCAGAACGGCAGTGCTCCAGCTCTGCTCAGAGGCCCGATCTGGCAGAGTCCCTGGTGTGCGTCTGCTCAGCCCTGGGCGACACTTGCCTAGACTTGCCTCGCTGCTAATGTTACGTCCCATTAAGGAGCATGTTGCCCCAGGCTGGGAGACGCCACTGGCGCCTTCCTGGCCTCAGCTCCTCTCCTGCCTTGCCTTTGCACCTAGGGCACAGGCGCCCTTGGGGAGGCTTTAGGGGCCGGTGGCTTTCACCCTGCCAAGGGCTCCAGCACTTAGACTGTGTCAAACGGGAGGGAAGCCCAACTGCAAGGCTTCTCCTGCTGGGGCTTGGCCTCCCGGACTCAGCGCAGCACGGAGATCACCAGGCTCTCAGGGCCCCTAGGTGGGGGAGGCTGCCCCACAACGCGGAGGCTGAGACCCTGCTCGCC
>NW_024075748.1:530-2223 GCF_014754425.2 Oryx dammah
AGCACAGACGTGTGCAAGTGGTTGGGGCCTGCCCCTGCGATTCTGAGATCCCGCCCAAAGCCCCAGCTCAGGGAAGCGGCCCCAGAGCCAAGACCTCCGGGAGGCGCGTGGCGCCCCTGCATGGAATCCGAGTGCACAGCACGCTGGAAAGCGAGTCTTCTCGGGGAAAGAGGAGGCAGCCCCGCTCCGTGCGTCTGCAAGTTCTGGCTGGGAAATCCCAAGTGCGTCTCCAGAACGGCAGACTCCAGCTCTGCTAAGAGGCCCGATCTTGCAGAGTCCCTGGTGTAAGGCTGCTCTGCCCTGGGCGACACTTGCCCAGACTTGCCTCGCTGCTAGTGTTCCTGCCCAGGAAGGATCATGCTGCCCCAGTTAGGGAGACACCACTGTCGCCTTCCTGGCCTCAGCTCCTCTCCTGCCTGGCCCTTGAACCTAGGGCCCAGGCGCCCTTGGGGAGGCTTTAGGGGCCGGTGGCTTTCACCCTGCCAAGGGCTGCGGCACATAGCACTGTGTCAGACGGAATGGAAGCCCAACTGCAAGGCTTCCCCCGTTGGGGCTTGGCTGCGCAATTCAGCGCAGCATGGTGAGCACCAGGCTCCCAGGGCCCCTGGATGGGGGAGGCAGCCCCAGAACGCGGACGCAGCGTCTCTGCTCCCTGCCAGTGCTTGACAGACCGAGATTCCCTAGGGCTCTCCTCAGCAGCACAGACGCGTGCAAGTGGTTGGGGCCTGCCCCTGCGGTTCTGAGCTCCCGCCCACAGCCGGAGCTCAGGGAAGCAGCCCCGGAGCCAAGACCTGGGAGAGGCGCGTGGCGTCCCCGCATGGAAGCCGAGTGCACAGCACGCTGGAAAGCGAGCCTCCTCGGGGGCAGAGCAGGCAGCCCAGCTGCGTGCGTCTGCAAGGCCTGGCTGGGAAATCCCAAGTGCGCCTCCAGAACTGCAGGGCTCCAGCTCTGCTCAGAAGCCCGATCTGGCAGAGTCCCTGGTGAGAGGCTGCTCTGCCCTGGGCGACACTTGCCCTGACTTGCTTCGCTGCTAGTGTTCCTGCCCAGGAAGGAGCATGCTGCTCCAGGCTGGGAGACCCCACTGGTGCCTTCCTGGCCTCAGCTCCTCTCCTGCCTTGCCTTTGCACCTAGGGCCCAGGCGCCCTTGGGGACGCTTTAGGGGCCGGTGCTTTCACACTGCTAAGGGATCCAGCACTTAGCACTGTGTCAAACGGAAGGGAAGCCCAACTGCAAGGCTTCTCCCACTGGGGCTTGGCCGGCCGGACTCAGCGCAGCTCGGAGAGCACCAGACACCCAGGGCCCAAGGGTGGTGGAGGCAGCCACACAACCCGGAAGCTGAGACCATGCTCGCTGACAGTGCTTGACAGAACGAGTTTCCCTACGGCTCTCCGCCCCAGCACAGACACTTGCAAGTGGTTGGGGCCTGCCCCTGCGGTTCTGAGCTCCCACCCACAACCCCAGCTCAGGGAAGCAGCCCCGGAGCCAAGACCTCCGGTAGGCTCGTGGCGCCCCCTCATGGAAGCCGAGTGCACAGCACGCTGGAAAGCGAGTCTCTTTGGAGGAAGAGCAGGAAGCCCAGCTGCGTGCGTCTGCAAGGCCTGGCTGGGAAATCCCAAGTGCGCCTCCAGAACGGAGGAGCTCCAGCACTGCTCAGAGGCCCGATCTGGCAGAATCCCTGGTGTGAGCCTGCTCT
>NW_024075749.1:0-2222 GCF_014754425.2 Oryx dammah
TTGAACTGTGGTGTTGGAGAAGACTCTTGAGAGTCCCTTGGACTGCAGGGAGATCCAACCAGTCCATCCTAAAAAAAATCAGTCCTGACTATTCATTGGAAGAACTGATGCTGAAGCTGAAACTCCAGTAACTTTGGCCACCTGATGAGAACTGACCATTGGAAAAGACCCTGATGCTGGGAAAGATTGAAGGCAGGAGGAGAAGGGGACGACAGAGGATGAAATGGTTGGATGGCATCACCGACTCAATGGACATGAGTTTGAGTAAACTTTGGGAGTTGGTGATGGACAGGGAGGCCATGGGGGTCACAAAGAGTCAGACGTGACTGAGTGACTGAACTGAATGCTTTCTACAGTGTCTGACACATATCTGACCTTTAACTTTTTCTGAATGAATAGTAAGAGGTAAGTGGGAGTTGGGTTATGGAGGGGTGAGTTTGCCAAATAAGGATTTGGGGACTTCATTCTCAAGGACATATAGCTTGGCAACCAAGAATTTTCACCAGTGGAATGAAATAAGAGATGTGTTTAAAAATATATAGTGTGTTTTAAAAAACCATTTTTTCTAGCACTGTGTAGAATGTACTAGAATGAATTTCTGTGGGAAATAAAGTTACAAGTTTCAACAGTTTTTGTAATTATCCAAGTGGGAAATAAAGGCTTGAGTTAAATTTGTGTTAGTTCCTGTTGTTTTTTTTTCTGGGACTTCTTCTGTGTGAGTCAGATTGAGTCTGTTTTCTCCACTGCTGGTTTGGGATTTGGCTTTAATAGCCTGGCTAGTGAATTATCCTTGTTCATCTGTTTTCCATCTTTCAATATGTTGGTGCTGTTATTTTATTTCCTGTTCTTCTTGTTTTTGTTGATTTATTTTTAAAATCCCTTTGATGTAATTTTAGTGGAGTTTTGGGAGAGAACAGCCTTATAGGCATATGTTTAATATATCAGTTTAACTTGGAATTCCTTACATTTTTGTTTTCATTATGGAAATTCTTTACTGTTTATTTCAATAAAAAGCTGCCTTTCACATTAGCCAAGATCTTTTTAAGTGACAATATGAAATGGTGACAAAACTGAGGACGAAAGAAAGGGAGCATAAATTGGTACCTTTCTGGAGAATGGTGTTTCTTCAAAGGTTTAAGATACATACATTTTTGAACCAAAAGTTCCACCTCTAGAAATTTATCCCAAGGAAATGATTTAGCTTTAAGAATGTCATTTCTGTATTGTTTGTAATAATAAAAAGTCCAACAATTGAGGGTTGATTAAATAAACTATAAATTTTCACAAGTTATATATGCAGTCATTAAAAATTATGTTGTTAAACCAACCTTCTCACACAACACTAGAGCACAAACAACACATGGTCCTTCACCAAGGGATAGGTGAAGCCACAGGACAAATTTAGCTAGCTCATCTTCCTCCTGCAGTAATTTTATTGGTGACATGGGAGTGTGGAGGTATGACAAGTTATCTATCTCTAGGTCCTTTGTCCCTTTCTTCCCTTATAGCAAAACCCCCTCTGTAGCAGTGAATACTGCTGCTCAGAATAAAAGACTGCCTGCCTTTCTCTGACCTATGGTAGGTAGGTGGCCTTATGAGCAAACCAATGAGATATCAGTGAATGAGTTGTGAGAAGCGACCAGTATAATTTTAGTTGGAATCTGTGGTACTTCCGCAACCACTGACTCAACCAACCACAGGCCATGTAGTACTGTGTGTGTGGGCTCAGTCACTCAGCCCTGTCCTGCTCTTTGCCACCCCGTGAACTGTAGCCCGCCAGGCTTCTCTATCCATAGCATTTCCCAGGCAAGAATACTGGAGCGGGTTGCTATTTCCTTCCCCATGCAGTACTACAGTATTTACTATTGAAAAATATTCACCTGTAGGTGGACTTTGTGCAGTCCAAATGTGCGCTTTCCAAACCTGCACTGTTCAAGGCATATATGTATATATGTATCAGTCAGTCAGTTCAGTCGCTCAGTCATGTCCGACTCTTCGTGACCCTCATGGACTGCAGCACACCAGGCCTCCCTGTCCATTGCCAACTCCCAAAGTTTACTCAAACTCATGTCCATTGAGTCGGTGATGCCATCCAACCATCTCATTCTCTGTCATCCCCTTCTCCTCCTGCCTTCAATCTTTCCCAGCATCAGGGTCTTTTCCAATGGTCAGTTCTTCTCATCAGGTGGCCAAAGTTACTGGAGTTTCAGCTTCAGCATCAG
>NW_024075750.1:0-2222 GCF_014754425.2 Oryx dammah
CTGATGCTGAAGCTGAAACTCCAGTAACTTTGGCCACCTGATGAGAAGAACTGACCATTGGAAAAGACCCTGATGCTGGGAAAGATTGAAGGCAGGAGGAGAAGGGGATGACAGAGAATGAGATGGTTGGATGGCATCACCGACTCAATGGACATGAGTTTGAGTAAACTTTGGGAGTTGGCAATGGACAGGGAGGCCTGGTGTGCTGCAGTCCATGAGGGTCACGAAGAGTCGGACATGACTGAGCGACTGAACTGACTGACTGATACATATATACATATATGCCTTGAACAGTGCAGGTTTGGAAAGCGCACATTTGGACTGCACAAAGTCCACCTACAGGTGAATATTTTTCAATAGTAAATACTGTAGTACTGCATGGGGAAGGAAATAGCAACCCGCTCCAGTATTCTTGCCTGGGAAATGCTATGGATAGAGAAGCCTGGCGGGCTACAGTTCACGGGGTGGCAAAGAGCAGGACAGGGCTGAGTGACTGAGCCCACACACACAGTACTACATGGCCTGTGGTTGGTTGAGTCAGTGGTTGCGGAAGTACCACAGATTCCAACTAAAATTATACTGGTCGCTTCTCACAACTCATTCACTGATATCTCATTGGTTTGCTCATAAGGCCACCTACCTACCATAGGTCAGAGAAAGGCAGGCAGTCTTTTATTCTGAGCAGCAGTATTCACTGCTACAGAGGGGGTTTTGCTATAAGGGAAGAAAGGGACAAAGGACCTAGAGATAGATAACTTGTCATACCTCCACACTCCCATGTCACCAATAAAATTACTGCAGGAGGAAGATGAGCTAGCTAAATTTGTCCTGTGGCTTCACCTATCCCTTGGTGAAGGACCATGTGTTGTTTGTGCTCTAGTGTTGTGTGAGAAGGTTGGTTTAACAACATAATTTTTAATGACTGCATATATAACTTGTGAAAATTTATAGTTTATTTAATCAACCCTCAATTGTTGGACTTTTTATTATTACAAACAATACAGAAATGACATTCTTAAAGCTAAATCATTTCCTTGGGATAAATTTCTAGAGGTGGAACTTTTGGTTCAAAAATGTATGTATCTTAAACCTTTGAAGAAACACCATTCTCCAGAAAGGTACCAATTTATGCTCCCTTTCTTTCGTCCTCAGTTTTGTCACCATTTCATATTGTCACTTAAAAAGATCTTGGCTAATGTGAAAGGCAGCTTTTTATTGAAATAAACAGTAAAGAATTTCCATAATGAAAACAAAAATGTAAGGAATTCCAAGTTAAACTGATATATTAAACATATGCCTATAAGGCTGTTCTCTCCCAAAACTCCACTAAAATTACATCAAAGGGATTTTAAAAATAAATCAACAAAAACAAGAAGAACAGGAAATAAAATAACAGCACCAACATATTGAAAGATGGAAAACAGATGAACAAGGATAATTCACTAGCCAGGCTATTAAAGCCAAATCCCAAACCAGCAGTGGAGAAAACAGACTCAATCTGACTCACACAGAAGAAGTCCCAGAAAAAAAAACAACAGGAACTAACACAAATTTAACTCAAGCCTTTATTTCCCACTTGGATAATTACAAAAACTGTTGAAACTTGTAACTTTATTTCCCACAGAAATTCATTCTAGTACATTCTACACAGTGCTAGAAAAAATGGTTTTTTAAAACACACTATATATTTTTAAACACATCTCTTATTTCATTCCACTGGTGAAAATTCTTGGTTGCCAAGCTATATGTCCTTGAGAATGAAGTCCCCAAATCCTTATTTGGCAAACTCACCCCTCCATAACCCAACTCCCACTTACCTCTTACTATTCATTCAGAAAAAGTTAAAGGTCAGATATGTGTCAGACACTGTAGAAAGCATTCAGTTCAGTCACTCAGTCACGTCTGACTCTTTGTGACCCCCATGGCCTCCCTGTCCATCACCAACTCCCAAAGTTTACTCAAACTCATGTCCATTGAGTCGGTGATGCCATCCAACCATTTCATCCTCTGTCGTCCCCTTCTCCTCCTGCCTTCAATCTTTCCCAGCATCAGGGTCTTTTCCAATGGTCAGTTCTCATCAGGTGGCCAAAGTTACTGGAGTTTCAGCTTCAGCATCAGTTCTTCCAATGAATAGTCAGGACTGATTTTTTTTAGGATGGACTGGTTGGATCTCCCTGCAGTCCAAGGGACTCTCAAGAGTCTTCTCCAACACCACAGTTCAA
>NW_024075751.1:0-566 GCF_014754425.2 Oryx dammah
CCTAAGGCCTCATGTGGATCGAGACCGGCACCTGAGGATTCCTCTAAAATGCTGACATGGATCGTGGGGTACCACTGGAGGCTCTACAGGGGGGTCAGTCCTCATCTCGAGTGTGGACATGCACGTCCGCTTTCCTCACTAGCTGGAGCAGTTGTGGCAGGCTTCCCGGCGCCTTGATACAGGGATCTCTGGCATTCTTTGGAGGCTTTCCCGCGAGGCTTTCCGACAGGGCTGTCACACGTGCCACTGTGGTGTGAGTCGATCCTCGGCGTGCATGTCGAGGAAGTGCAGTGAAATCAGGTTCTTCTGGAGTGGACTGAGACATTTTGTGCACATTGGGAATGGTGGCAGGACCCTTGGAGTTCCTATCGAATTTCCTGTGGAGAGTGCCTCCTCCGAGATGTGACAGGAAAGCCGGGAATCCTTTCCCGACGAAGCAGGGAAAGGAACCCTCATCTCAAACTATGAGGAGGAAACGGGGCTCCTCTTGATGTGGGCGGGACCCTCGGTGTTCCTCTCGAGTGGAGGCAGGTATGTCGGGGAACTTCTTGAGTTGCAGCAAGGGT
>NW_024075751.1:666-1797 GCF_014754425.2 Oryx dammah
ATTGGCGAGTGGCCTGTCGGGATTCCTCTGCAGTCGGTGCCGGGGCCTAAGACCTCATGTGGAGCCTATGACGGAACCTGAGGATTCCGCTCCAGTGCTTACATGGATCTTGGGGTACTTCTGGAGGCTCCACCGGGGATTCAGCCCTCGTCTCGAGTGGGGACATGCAAGTCCGCTTTCCTCACAAGCCTAAGCAGTCATGGCAGGCTTCCCGTCACCTTGATACAGGGATCTGTGGCATTCTTTGGAGGCTTTCCCGCGAGGTTTTCACACGAGGCTTTCCAGCAGGGCTGTCACTCGTTCCACAGTGGTGTGAGTCGATCCTCGGCGTGCATGTCGAGGAAGTGCAGGGAAATCAGGTTCTTCTGCTGTGGACTGAGACATTTTGTGCACATTGGGAATGGTGGCACGACCCCTGGAGTTCCTCTTGACTTTCCTGTGGAGAGCGCATCCTCTGAGATGTAACAGGATAATCGGGAGTCCTTTCCCGACGAAGCAGGGAAAGGAACCCTCATCTCGAGCTATGAGGAGGAAACGGGGCTCCTCTTGATGTGGGCGGGACGCTAGGTGTTCCTCTCGAGTGGAGGCGGGTATGTCGGGGAACTTCAGGAGTTGTAGCAAGGGTGTGAAAAACCCTTTCGAAGTTCAAGAGGGAAGGTGTGATTCGCCTAGAGAGGCCTCAGCGGAAAAGGACCTCATCTGCCTGGAGGGGAAAACCTCCTGGATTTTCTCGAGTTGCGGCGGGACATTCTCGAGTTACGACGGGGACCACAGGGACCCTCCCTCTTGGCCTCAGGAAAGGCCAGTCTCCTTGCGAGTTGCGTGGGGCCTCACGGGATTCCTCTCCAGTAAGTGTCGGGGCCTAAGACCTCGTGTGGATCGAGACCGGAACCTGAGGATTCCTCTAAAGTGCTGACATGGATCGTGGGGTACCACTGGAGGCTCCACAGTGGGGTGAGTCCTCATCTCGAGTGTGGACATGCACGTCCGCTTTCCTCACTAGCTTGAGCAGCCATGGCAGCCTTCCTGGCGCCTTGATACAGGGATAAGTGGCATTCTTTGGAGGCTTTCCCGCGAGGCTTTCCGACAGGGCTGTCACACGTGCCACCATTCCCAATGTGCACAAAATGT
>NW_024075751.1:1897-2220 GCF_014754425.2 Oryx dammah
CTCTCGACTTTCCTGTGGAGAGTGCCTCCTCCGAGATGCGACAGGAATGCCGGGAATCCTTTCCCGACAAAGCAGGGAAAGGAACCCTCATCTCGAGCTATGAGGAGGAAACGGGGCTCCTCTTGATGTGGGTGGGACGCTCGGTGTTCCTCTCGAGTGGAGGCGGGTATGTCGCTGAACTTCTTGAGTTGCAGCAAGGGTGTAAAGGACCGTTTCGAAGTTCAAGAGGGAAGGGGTGATTTGTCTGGAGACGCCTCAGCAGAAAAGGTCCTCATCTCGCCTGGAGGGGAGAACCTCCTGGATTTTCTCGAACTGCGGCGGGA
>NW_024075752.1:0-2220 GCF_014754425.2 Oryx dammah
CTCGGGGTTCCTCTCGAGTGGTGGCCGGAATGTAGGGGAACTTCTTGAGTTGCAGCTATGGTGTGAAGGACCCTTTCGACGATCAAGAGGGAAGGTGTGATTTGCCTCGAGACACCTGAGCGGAAACGGCCCTCATTTCACCTGGAGGGGAGAACCTCGTGGATTTTCTCGAGTTGTGGCGGGACCTTCTCGAGTTACGACGTTGACCTTGGGGACCCTCCCTTGTGACCTCAGGAAGGGCCAGTCTCCATGCGAGTTGCGAGCGGCCTGTTGGGAATCCTCTGCAGTCGATAACGGTGCCTAAATCCTTGTGTGGAGTCTATGACGGAACCTGAGGATTACTCTTCAGTGCTGACATGGGTCTTGGTGTACTCTGGAGGCACCACAGGGGACTCTGTCCTAGTCTCGAATGGGGATATGCACGTCAGCATTCTTCATGAGCTGGAGCAGCCGCGGCAGGCTTCCCGTCGCCTTGATGCAGGGATCTGCGGCATTCCATGGAGGCTTTCCCACGAGGGTTTCCCACAGGGCTGTCACACGTGCAACTGTGGTGTGAGTAGATCCCCGGTGTGCAAGTCTACGCAGTGCAGGGAAAGCAGGTTCTTCTGCAGTGGACTGAGACATATGGTGCACATTGGGAATGGTGGCACCACTGCTGGAGTACCTCTCGATTTTCCTGTGGAGAGCGCCTCCTCCGAGATGCGCCAGGAAAGCCAGGAATCTTTTCCCGACGAAGCAGGGAATGGAACACTCATCTAGAGCTATGAGGAGGAAACGGGGCTCCTCTTGATGAGGGCGGGACCCTCGGGGTTCCTCTCGAGTGGAGGCGGGTATGTAGGGGAACTTCTTGAGTTGCAACAAGGGTGTGATACTCTCTTTTGACGTTCAAGATGGAAGGTTTGATTTGCCTCGAGACACCTCAGCGGAAAAGGGCCTCATCTAGTCTGGAGGGGAGAACATCGTGGATTTTTTAGAGTTGTGGCAGGACCTTCTCGATTTAAGACGTTGACCCTTGGGACCCTCCCTTGTGGCCTCAGGAAATGCCAGTCTCCCTGCAAGTTGCGAACGGCCTGTCGGGAATCCTCTGCATTCCGTGCCATGGCCTAAGTCCTCGTCTGGAGTCTCTGAGGGAACCTGAGGATTCCTCTCCACTGGTGACATGGCTCTTGGGGTACTTCCGGAGGAAACCACAGGGGAGTCTGTCCTACTCTCGAGTGGGGACATGCACGTCCGCATTCCTCACGAGCTGGAGCAGCCGCGGCAGGCTTCCCGTCGCCTTGATACACGGATCTGCGGCATTCCATGCAGGCTTTCCCACGAGGGTTTCCAACAGGGCTGTCACACGTGCCACTGTGGTGCGAGTCGATAGTCGACGGGCATGTTGAGGCAGTGCGAGGAAATCAGGTTCTTCTGGAGTGGACTGAGTCATTTTGTCCACTTTGGGTATGTTGGCACCAGCCCTGGAGTTACTCTCGACTTTCCTGTGGAGAGCACCTCCTCCGAGATGCGCCAGGAAAGCCGGGAAACATTTTCCGACGAAGCAGGGAATGGAACCCTCATCTAGAGCTATGAGGAGGAAACGGGGCTCCTCGTGAAATAGGCGGGAACCTCGGGGTTCCTCTCGAGTGGAGGCGGGTATGTAGGGGAACTTCTTGAGTTGCAGCAAGGGTGTGAAGAACCCTTTCGAAGATCAAGAGGGAAGGGGTGATTTGCCTCGTTACGCCTCAGTGGAAACGGGCCTCATTCACCTGGAGGGGAGAACCTCGTGGATTTTCTTGAGTTGTGGCGGGACATTCTCAAGTTACGACGTTGAATTCTGGGACCCTCCCTTGTGGCCTCAGGAAAGGCCTGTCTCCATGCTAGTTTCTAGGCCCTTTTCGGGATTCCTCTGCATTCCATGCCATGGCCTAAGTCCTCGTCTGGAGTCTATGACGGAACCTTAGGATTCCTCTCCACTGCTGACATGGATCTTGGGGTACTTCTGGAAGCAACACAGGGGAGTCTGTCCTAGTCTCGAGTGGGAACATGCACGTCCGCATTCCTCACGAGCTGGAGCTGCGGCGGCAGTCTTTCCGTTGCCTTGATACAGGGTTCTGCTGCATTCCTACGAGGGTTTCCCACAGGGCTGTCACTCGTGCCACTGTGGTGTGAGTCGTTCTTCGGTGTGCAAGTGAACGAAGTGCAGGGAAATCAGGTTTTTCTGCAGTGGACTGAGATATT
>NW_024075753.1:0-2219 GCF_014754425.2 Oryx dammah
TGCGTGCGTCTGCAAGGTCTGGTTGGGAAATCCCAAGTGCGCCTCCAGAACGGCAGAGCTCCAGCTCTGCTCAGAGGCCCGATCTGGCAGAGTCCCTGGTGTGAGACTGCTCTGCCTTGGGCGACACTTTCATAGATTGTCTTGCTGCTAGTGTTCCTGCCCCGAAGGAGCATGCTTGCCCAGGCTGGGAGACTCCACTGTCGCCTTCCTGGCCTCAGCACCTCTCCTGCCTTGCCTTTGCACCTAGGGCCCAGTCGACCATGTGGAGGCTTAAGGGGCCGGTGGTTTTCACCCTGCCAAGTGCTCCAGCACTTAGCGCTGTGTCAGACGGGAGGGAAGCCCAACTGCAAGGCTTCTCCCACTGGGGCTTGTCTGCCTGGAATCAGCACAGCACGAGAACACCAGCTCACAAGGCCCCTGGGTGGGGGAGGCAGCCCCACAACGTGGAGGCTGAGACCCTGCTCTCCTGCCAGTGCTTGACAGACCGAATTTCCCTAGAGCTCTCCTCCACAGCACAGCCGCGTACAAGGGGTTTGGGACTGCCCATGCAGTTCTAAGCTCTCGCCCACAGCCCGAGCTCAAGGAAGCAGCCCCGGAGCCAAAAACTCCGGGAGGCGCTTGGCGCCCCCGCATGGAAGCCGAGTGCACAGCACGCTGGAAAGCAAGCCTCCTTGTGGAAGAGCAGGCAGCCCAGCTGCCAGTGTCTGCAAGGCCTGGCTGGGAAATCCCAAGTGCGCCTCCAGAACGGCAGAGCTCCAGCTCTGCTCAGAGGCCCAATCTGGCAGAGTTCCAGGGGTGAGGCTGCTCTGCTCTGGGCGACACTTGCCCAGAATTGCCTCGTTGCTAGTGTTCCTGACAAGGAAGGAGCATGCTGCCCCAGGCTGGGATATGCCACTGGCGGCTTCCTGTCCTCAGCTCCTCTCCTGCCTTGCCTTTACACCTAGGGCCCAGGCGCCCTTGTGGAGTTTTTAGGGGCCGGTGGCTTTCACCCTGCCAAGGGCTACAGCACTTAGCGCTGTGTCAGAAGGAAGGGAAGCCCAACTGAAAGTCTTCTGCTGGGGCTTGGCCACCCGTACTCTTGCAGCACGGAGAGCACCAGGCTTGCAGGTCCCCTGGGTGGGGGAGGAAGCCCCACACCGGGGAGGCTGAGACCCTGCTCGCCTGCCAGGGCTTCACAGACCGAGTTTGCCTACGGCTCTCTTCCCAGCACAGACGCGTGCTTGTGTTTGGGAACTGCTCCTGCGGTTCTGAGCTCCAGCCCACAGCCCAAGCTCAGGGAAGCAGCCCTGGAGCCAAGACCTCCGGGAGGCGCGTGGCGTCTCCGCATGGAAGCTGAGTGTACAGCACGCTGGAAAGCAAGCCTCCTCGGGGGAAGAGCAGGCAGCCCAGCTGCGTGCGTCTGCAAGGCCTGGCTGGGAAATCCCAAGTGCGCCTCCAGAACGGAGGAGCTCCAGCTCTGCTCAGGCTGGTCAGGCAGAATCCCTGGTATGAGGCTGCTCTGCCTTGGGCGAGAATTGCCCAGACTTGCCTCGCTGCTAGTGTTACTTCCCATTAAGGAGCATGTTGCCCCAGGCTGGGAGACGCCACTGGCGCCTTCCTGGCCTCAGCTCCTCTCCTGCCTTGCCTTTGCACCTAGGGCACAGGCGCCCTTGGGGAGGCTTTAGGGCCGGTGGCTTTCACCCTGCCAAGGGCTACAGCACTTAGCGCTGTGTCAGAAGGAAGGGAAGCCCAACTGAAAGGCTTCTCCTGGGGCTTGGCCACCCGACTCTTGCAGCACGGAGAGCACCAGGCTTCCAGGGCCCTTGGGTGGGGGAGGAAGCCCCACACCGGGGAGGCTGAGACTCTGCTCACCTGCCAGTGCTTGACAGACCGAGTTTCCCTAGGGCTCTCCTCCCCATCCCAGACGCGTGCTTGTGTTTGGGAACTGCTCCTGCGGTTCTGAGCTCCGGCCCACAGCCCCAGCTCAGGGAAGCAGCCCTGGAGCCAAGACCTCCGGGAGGCACGTGGCGTCTCCGCATGGAAGCCGAGTGTACAGCACGCTGGAAAGCAAGCCTCCTCGGGGGAAGAGCAGGCAGCCCAGCTGCGTGCGTCTGCAAGGCCTGGCTGGGAAATCCCAAGTGCGCCTCCAGAACGGCAGAGCTCCAGCTCTGCTCAAAGCCTGATCTTGCAGATTACCTGGTGTGAGGCTGCTCTGCCCTTGGCGACATTTGCCCAGACTT
>NW_024075754.1:0-1783 GCF_014754425.2 Oryx dammah
AGCAACAGTTAGAACTGGACATGGAACAACAGACTGGTTCCAAATAGGAAAAGGAGTACGTCAAGGCTGTATATTGTCACCCTGCTTATTTAACTTCTATGCAGAGTACATCATGAGAATCGCTGGACTGGAAGAAACACAAGCTGGAATCAAGATTTCCAGGAGATATCTCAATCACCTCAGATATGCAGATGACACCACCCTTATGGCAGAAAGTGAAGAGGAACTAAAAAGCCTCTTGACGAACGTGAAAGAGGAGAGTGAAACAGTTGGCCTAAAGCTCAACACTCAGAAAATGAAGATCATGGCATCTGATCCCATCACTTCATGAGAAATAGATGGGAAAACAATGGAAACAGTGTCAGACTTTATTTTGGGGGGCTCCAAAATCACTGTGGATGGTGACTGCAGCCATGAAATTAAAAGACACTTACTCCTTGGAAGAAAAGTTATGACCAACCTAGATATTATATTCAAAAGCAGAGACATTACTTTGCCGACTAAGGTCCATTTAGTCAAGGCTATGGTTTTTCCAGTGGTCATGTATGGATGTGAGAGTTGGACTGTGAAGAAGGCTGAGCACCGAAGAATTGATGCTTTTGAAGTGTGGTGTTGGAGAAGACTCTTGAGAATCCCTGGGACTGCAAGGAGATCCAACCAGTCCATTCTGAAGGAGATCAGCCCTGGGATTTCTTTGGAAGGAATGATGCTAAAGCTGAAACTCCAGTACTTAGGCCACCTCATGCGAAGAGTTGACTCATTGGAAAAGACTCTGATGCTGGGAGGGATTGGGGGCAGGAGGAGAAGGGGACGACAGAGGATGAGATGGCTGGATGGCATCACGGACTCTATGGACGTGAGTCTGAGTGAACTCCGGGAGATGGTGATTAACGGGGAGGCCTGGCATGCTGCGATTCATGGGGTCACAGAGTCAGACACAACTGAGCGACTAAACTGAACTGAACTGAACTGATCTATGAAAAGCACTGTTCAGTTCAGTTCATTTCAGTTCAGTCGCTCACTCGTGTCCGACTCTTTGCGACCCCATGAATCGCAGCACTTCAGGCCCCCTGTCTATCACCTACTCCTGGAGTTCACTCAGACTCGTTACCATCAAGTCGGTGATGCCATCCAGCCATCTCATGCTCTGTCGTTCCCTTGTCCTCCTGCCCCCAATCCCTCCCAGCATCAGTCTTTTCCAATGAGTCAACTCTTCGCATGAGGTAGCCTAAGTACTGGAGTTTCAGCTTTAGCATCATTCTTTCCAAAGAAATCCCAGGGCTGATCTCCTTCAGAATGGACTGGTTGGATCTCCTTGCAGTCCAAGGGACCCTCAAGAGTCTTCTCCAACACCACAGTTGAAAATCAATTCTTTGGTGGTCAGCCTTCTTCACAGTCCAAATCTCACATCCATATATGACCACTGGAAAAACCATAGCCTTGACTAGACGGACCTTAGTCGGCAAAGTAATGTCTCTGCTTTTGAATATGCTATCTAGGTTGGTCATAATTTTTCTTCCAAGGAGTAAGTGTCTTTTAATTTCATGGCTGCAGTCACCATCTGCAGTGATTTTGGAGCCCCCCCAAAAAAGTCTGACACTGTTTCCATTGTTTCCCCATCTATTTCCCATGAAGTGATGGGACCGGATGCCATGATCTTCGTTTTCTGATTGTTGAGATTTAGGCCAACTTTTTTCACTCTCCTCTTTCACTTTCATCAAGAGGCTTTTTAGTTCCTCTTCACTTTCTGCCATAAGGGTGGTGTCATCTGCATATCTGAGGA
>NW_024075754.1:1883-2219 GCF_014754425.2 Oryx dammah
AATCTTGATTCCAGCTTGTGTTTCTTCCAGTCCAGTGTTTCTCATGATGTACTCTGCATAGAAGTTAAATAAGCAGGGTGACAATATACAGCCTTGAAGTACTCCTTTTCCTATTTGGAACCAGTCTGTTGTTCCATGTCCAGTTCTAACTGTTGCTTCCTGACCTGCATACGGATTTCTCAAGAGGCAGGTCAGGTGGTCCGGTATTTCCATCTGTCTCAGAATTTTCCACAGTTGATTGTGATCCATACAGTCAAAGGCTTTGGCATAGTCAATAAAGCAGAAATAAATGTTTTTCTGGAACTCTCTTGCTTTTTCCATGATCCAGCAGATGTT
>NW_024075756.1:0-2218 GCF_014754425.2 Oryx dammah
TGCCTCCCTTTGGTCAGTCATGCCTATTGGGGCCCCCAACAACCTACCATTTCAGGTGCTTGCTTTGTGTGAACACTCATTGTCCTTTTAAGTATTCCCTAGATGTAGTCTAGGTAGTTAATCATGTATAGAATGTGCAACTTGTGTGGCGTGAAAAGATGAGCCACTCGGCCCCACGCCCCTCCAGGTCACCGCTATCCGGTAGCGCAGCCTTAGGCCGCAGCTCCCTACTCCCCAAAGCGGCGGGAGATCCCAAGCAGGCCTCTCCCCGCCCCTGCCAGCCTGGGAAAGCTCGCTGCAGCTCTAGCGTGTCCCGCTCCCTGACCTGGAGCTGCAAGCAACCCCAAGGCGCCCGCGCACGCGCGTGCCGTACCCGCGCTTCTCCTGGCGAGAGCAGCGCGTGCCCCCTTTCCTCTACTCGCAGAGCGAGCCCCACTTTCATGTTGGCACAGGGTCCACCTGCAAGCGCAGCAGCAGACGCCTTCCTGCCAAGGCTGGAGGGCGCGAGCCCTGCTTTCTTGCACGCGGGGTGGACCCCGCCACCCGCGGCGCGTGCCCCCACATCCTGCGCTCGCGGCGTGCGGGAGACCCAGCTTCCTGCGCCCCGGGGAACGGTTGCCTTCCCCGCACCCCGGCATGCGCGGCGCGAAACTCCCCTTCCTGCACAGGCGGCGCAAGCACCCCCATTCCTGTGCGCGCGGCGGGGCCCCAGAACCTCGTGCCAGCGCCGCCCCAGAACCTCGTGCAAGCGCATGCCGGCCAGCCCTACCCCGGCACGAGGGACGCGAGCCCCCCACCCCCTTTTCTACCCAGGCTGCAGGGCGCCAGCTCTCTCTTCTTGCGCGCGCGGGGCCCCACGCCGCAGGCGACACGGGCCTCTCTTCCTGGGCGCACGGGATCAGCCGTCTTCTGTGCACGTGTGGCGAGGCTCCACTTCTTCAGTGCGCCTGGCCTCCTGGCCTGGCGGTGAAAATCCCAGGAGCTGCGCGCGCGGCGGAGCACGAGCCCCCACGCCTTCCTGCACACGTGCAGGGCCAGCCTATCCCCGGGAGCGCTCGGCGCGAGCACACCACACCCCCATTCCTGCTCGCCTGGCGCAGCTCGAGCACCCGGGTTCCGGCGCGCGCGGGGCCCGCACCCCCAGGAATTTTGATTGCCCGAGCGGACCATCCCTCCTCTCAGCACGCGGGGCCCCTTCCTGACCACGCGACGCTACCTGACCCCTGCCTCCTGGGCGCGTGGCGCAAGCCCCCCTTTTGTGCACTCCCGGAGCCCCCGGCGTCGGGTGACCTTCCTCTCACACGAAGAGCTCCCCAGTCGAAAGCCGTGTTTCCTCAACTGCCAACACGGGGGTCCGCACTCGTGGGCTCCGCGGCCTCCACTGGTCATGGATCGGTTCCCCACCGCGGGCCGTGTGTTCTCAACCGCGCACCGAGGTGTCCCCACTCGCTGGCAGCACGCCCTCAACTGGTCACGGAGGGGTCTCGAGCCTGCAATACTCTTTGCTGGGAAAGATTGAGGGCAGATAGAGTAGGGGACGACTGACAATGAGATCTTTGGTTGGCGTCATCCACTCGATGGACCTGAATTTGAGCAAGCTCCAGGAGCTAGTGATGGACAGGGGAGGGGCGTTGCCTCGCAGGTGCTGCTATTCAAGGGGTAGCCAAGTCCGCCGAGACTGAGCGACTGTACCGAACCGAACTGCAATTGCACAAACATTCCACATGATGGCACTCTAACATAAGAAATGAAAAACGACACACGCTGCCCTGCACCTTGCTTCCCCTCTCCTAATGGGAACATTGAGCAGAATGATAGAGCACACTATCACAACTAGGATGTGAACCACCGTTCAAAAACATCACGTACTAAAATACAGAATCCACGTAAACCTACTTCGAAAACATGGGAGACGAAATACGTTCCAAAACATGTTCAGGCACAGCTGAATCCATCTAGTATTCTCAGGGCCACAGAACCAGAATCTGTACCTGTAAAACCAATGCATCCTTGTCAATCAACTTAAATAGAACAGGAACTTTTACCTGAGATAAAATCTAAGAGTGAGGAGACACCAGGTTTGGTGGTATCCTCTGGCTCGTTTTACTCTCTTGTACAACTATGCCTGACAAAACCTTTCAGACATCAGAGGCCACCGGACAAGAGGAGGCAATAAAGAATCCTTGCCGCATGAAGGCTTTTCTCTGTAACCGCAGCC
>NW_024075757.1:0-2217 GCF_014754425.2 Oryx dammah
GAGATGTATAAGAATTTCTTATATAAATGGCATTGTATGATACATGCTGTCGGGCAACTTGTTCTTTTCATTTTTTCCATTTTAGATATCTTTCTGAATTAGAGCACATACGTATACCTCATTCTTTTTATTTTATTTTTTTAATTTTTATTTTTACTTTATTTTACTTCACAATATTGTATTGGTTTTGCCATAAATTGACATAAATCCACCACGGGTGTACATGAGTTCCCAAACATGAACCCCCCCTCCTACCTCCCACCCCATATCATTTGCCTGGATCATCCCCGTGCAACAGCCCCAAGCATCCTGTATCCTGCATCAAACATAGACTGGCAATTATTTTCTTACATGATAGTATACATGTTTCAATGCCATTCTCCCAAATCATCCCACCTTCTCCCTCTCCCTCAGAGTCCTAAAGTCCACTCTACACATCTGTGTCTCTTTTGCTGTCTCGCTTACAGGGTCATCATTACCATCTTTCTAAGTTCCATATATATGTGTTGGTATACTGTATTGGTGTTTTTCTTTCTGGCTTACTTCACTCTGTATAATCGGCTCCAGTTTCATCCATCTCATTAGAACTGATTCAAATGTATTTTTTTAATGGCTGAGTAATACTCCATTGTGTATATGTACCACGGCTTTCTTATCCATTCATCTGCTGATGGACATCTAGGTTGTTTCCATGTCCTGGCTATTATAAACAGTGCTGCGATGAACATTGGGGTATATGCGTCTCTTTCAATTCTGGTTTCCTCGGTGTGTATGCCCAGCAGTGGGATTGCTAGGTCATAACGCAGTTCTATATGCAATTTTTTAAGGAATCTCCACACTGTTCTCCATAGTGGCTGTACTAGTTTGCATTCCACCCAACAGTGTAAGAGGGTTCCTAGAACTAGTTAATGAATATAGTAAAGTTGCAGAATATAAAATAAACACACAGAAATCCCTTGCATTCCTATACACTAATAATGAGAAAGTAGAAAAAGAAATTAAGGAAACAGTTCCATTCACCATTGCAAAGAAAAGAATAAAATACTTAGGAATATATCTACTTAAAGAAACTAAAGACCTATATATAGAAAACTATAAAACACTGGTGAAAGAAATCAAAGAGGACACTAATAGATGGAGAAACATACCATGTTCATGGATCAGAAGAATCAATATAGTGAAAATGAGTATACTACTCGAAGCAATCTACAGATTCAATGCAAACCCGATCAGGCTACCAGTGGTATTTTTCACAGAACTAGAACAAATAATTTCAAGATTTGTATGGAAATACAAAAAACCTCGAATAGCCAAAGCAATCTTGAGAAAGAAGAATGGAACTGGAAGAATCAACTTGCCTGACTTCAGGCTCTACTACAAAGCCACAGTCATCAAGAAAGTATGGTACTGGCACAAAGACAGAAATATAGATCAATGGAACAAAATAGAAAGCCCAGAGATAAATCACACACATATGGACACCTTATCTTTGACAAAGGGGGCAAGAATATACAATGGAGTAAAGACAATCTCTTTAACAAGTGGTACTGGGAAAACTGGTCAACCACTTGTAAAAGAAGGAAACTAGATCACTTTCTAACACCACACACAAAAATAAACTCAAAATGGATTAAAGATCTAAACGTAAGACCATAAACTATAAAACTCCTAGAGGAGAACATAGGCAAAACACTCTCTGACATAAATCACAGCAGGATCCTCTATGATCCACCTCCCAGAATACTGGAAAAAGGGCAAAAATCAATAAATGGGACCTAATTAAAATTAAAAGCTTCTGCACAACAAAGGAAAATATAAGCAAGGTGAAAAGACAGCCTTCTGAATGGGAGAAAATAATAGCAAATGAAGCAACTGACAAACAACTAATCTCAAAAATATACAAGCAACTTATGCACCTCAATTCCAGAAAAATAAATGAACCAATCAAAAAATGGGCCAAGAACTAAATAGACATTTCTCCAAAGAAGACATATGGATGGCTAACAAACACATGAAAGGATGCTCAACAACACTCATTATCAGAGAAATGCAAATCAACACCTCATTCTTTTTCATGTGTGTGTTAATTGCTCAGTCGTGTCTGACTCTGTGACCCCATGGACTGTGGCCCACTAGTCTTGTCTGTCCTGGGATTTTCCAGGCAAAGATGCTAGAGTGGACTGCCATTCCCTCCTCCAGGGGAACTTGCCAACCCAG